>NC_133348.1:26882979-27035479 GCF_030506205.2 Paramisgurnus dabryanus
AATGTTTGTAACCAAACCATTTTTGACCACCATTGACTTCTATAGTAGTATTTTTCTTACTATGAAAGTCAATTGTGCTTCTGTTTCCTGCTTTATTACAAATGTCTTCCTTTGTGTTCAGCCGAACAAAGAAATTTATTCAGTTCAGGGCTCGCAAAATTGCTGTTTTTGTCTCAGATTTAGTTAGGTCATTATTGTATATATTTTGGAATTAAACGTTTATTCCTTTTTAATAAATATCTGCTTTAAGTCTTCTATATTGTTATAAAGTCACTGGTTGTTTATATATTTGAAAAAAAAAACATGTTATCTAAATACAATGTGTGATGTGTTGAGGTATTTTTTTTTATAAAAAATAACCTGTGTTATAATACATTCATATAATATTTCAGTAATATAACAATTCAATTACTCTAACGTTAGGGAACGTTAAAATAACCTAAAAATAACATTAGGGGGACGTTTATTTTCTTAAAGAAAACATTCCTGGCTAACCAAAAACCTTGGAAAATAGGGGAATGTTTTGGGAACCAAATTGTTAGCTGGGGATGGACAGGAATAGTTGGCTTACATGGAAATCCAGGATTTATCAATATTCTACATTAATAACAGTGTATTTTTTATTTGGGCTACTTATATTCATTTCGGGCTACCAAAAATTAAAGAGTGTCTGCCCGAAGGGCTACCAGGGATTTTAAAATTTTGCGAGCCCTGCAGTTTTGTAACAACATGAGGGGAGTAAATGATGATTGGATGAATTATCCCTTTAAATCATGTTAACTCATTGTATTACACCAAATAATGCATATTACACAAAAAAACATCACATGACACCTTTAAATAAAGTAATGTTTGCCATGAAGAAAACACCACTTCCTAATGGATCTTGAAAGTTAAAACATAATTGATTTCTTTTCATTAGAAATGAAAACAAACAGGACCCAGACATGTTCTTGACAGGTTTTGTGATATTTAAAGACGTCCAATACAAACACTACCTTTGGGTGGAAAGTACTTCTGACCACAAACTCTACTCATAGTTTCCATCGGTTTATTCTGTGTTCTCTTTACATCCCATTACACCTTCTTGCATAACAGTCGGTGTACGCATTACCATTTTATATTTATCCACGTATAAAAAAATCAAGAAAATGATTAGTCGTTTTCCATGTTTATTGTACATGGCCCTTTAGTTAAAAGTCACAAGTCTGGTTTGCAGGCCCAATGTTTGTTTGGTCAAAGTATCTGTGACAGTGGGAAATACAGAAAATAAACTCACATGCTTCCTCTCTGTGGCTTTGAGGGACTTGGCAGTATAGTAGTAAAGATGAGTACCGCCAAGAGCCACCCAGTACTTGGTCCACGCTGCCACCTAGAGAGAATTAATGAGAATAAGCATTAATCCACACACACACGGGAGCATAAAACAACAACAAAAACAAAGGACAATAAAAACCTTCTTTCAAAACACACTGTCAGCCTTAAATAAGTGACTTAGTGAGCTTGTGAATGTTTAAAAGATTTCCAGGGCTAGCACAAATAACACACACACACACACACGAAAAGATAAATGAACATTTCAAAGAATAAATGAATGATACTCAATCATATTATGTAAGATCATTTCAGAAGTATTACACACAAAAACAGAACAAATCACAACTGAACAAACAAGCAGTTGCCCAATGTCTCTCTGTGTGTGTGTGTGTGTTTGTAAAAGCTCCAAAGAGAAATAAAGATAGGAAGATATAGTGGTAGATCAAACATGTGCTGGAGATAAAGGTCTCTGTGCTCCCATGTCTAGACTTTAATGCAGTTTCTTTTACTGCTTTGGCACCGTACACACACACTCTCTCTCTCTTTGAGAAAACCAGCTGGGTTTGATTGGGCTAATGGAGAAATTATTGACAGTTAAGAGACTGTAAACTAAGCAAACATGAAATATATATTTTATATATCTTTTCTCTTTCAAATGTTAATGGGAAACCCATTTGTTTATACTAACTGATGATCCCATTTTATATTTTTTCTCGTATCATGACCTATCAGTTGAGATTTATGTATAGTAGAGAACATATACGAACGAGCGAGGCTATCCTGGAAAGTTTTGAGGACAGGTATAAAGATTTAAGGAGATATAAAGAAGCTGGAAAAGATATGAAGGCCTTACGGATTCATGTTAACATACAACAGTGCTTGCTTAGGTGTTCTGAATGGTTTATGTTACATTGCTATGTGGTTTTGAAGGCTAATCCACACTGATTCGACAAACACCAATAAGCTTGTATGTGAAACGGCAGTAGTGATTCCCAACTTTATCAATCCAACTGCCAACTTAGAATGTCCGTGTTTGCTGGCATTTGTCGGATCAGTGTGAATAAGCCTTTAAGGTGTTCCAGATGGTGGAAAAAGCAAAAAATCCCTTTTCCGTGATAGATACACAGGTATATGTATTGTTTTTAAAATCCTACTATGTGCTATCCCTGAACCTTAAAGGAAAACACCACCGTTTTTCAAAATTTTACTATGTTCTTACCTCAACTTAAACAAACGAATGCATACCTCTCTTTTTTCAATATGTGTACTTAATCTTTGTACAGCGCGTTGTGAATGTGTTAGCATTTAGCCTAGCCCCATTCATTCCTTAGGATCCAAACAGGGATGAATTTAGAAGCCACCAAACACTTCCATGTTTTTCCTATTTAAAGACTGTTACATGAGTAGTTACACAAGCAAGTATGGTGGCACAAATAAAACGTGCCGATTTTTTTAAGCGGATAAAAAATGAGAACTATATTGTATGGCAGAAGAGCACCTGGGCGTGCAGTAACATCATCACTCCTGACTACTCCAGTCTAGTTCTCAGTTTTTATCCGCTTAAAAAATCCCCATGTTTTATTTTGTGCCACCAGTCTTACTTGTGTAACTACTCATGTAACAGTCTTTAAATAGGGAAAACATGGAAGTGTTTGGTTGCTTCTAAACTCATCCCTGTTTGGATCCTAAGGCATGAATGGGGCTAGGCTAAATGCTAACATATTTACGACGTGCTGTACAAAGATTAAAATTGCACGCATTAAAAAAAAAGATAGGGATGTATTAATTTGTTTAAGTTGAGGTAAAAACCTAGTAAGAGGTTAAAAAACGGTGATGTTTTCCTTTAAAGTCACAATTTCCAAAAACCACTTGCACACTGTGATATATTTAACCCTCCTGTTATGTTTAAATTTTAGCAACACTTTTAATGTTTGGGCTCAAAATGAGCCAAATAGTTTAATATATGCTAAATAACTTCAAATTTAAAATAAAATTGTAGGAAATAACATAACTTTTATTTTTATATACATAAATTGTTTATGTTATAGATTAATTTCTATGAAAACTTATCTTTTGTAGCACATACATTTAGTGTATATTTAGTAAAAAAAGTAGTAAAGAAAACTATATATAACATATATTTTATTTGAGAACAGTTTTACCAATTTTACACATATTAATAGTAAAAAACTCTCATTAAATCAGTTTAACAGGAACACTGTTTGTACTGTATGTACATTTATATACTTGGCAGACTCTTTTATCCAAAGTGACTAAAAGTAACTTCAAGTCAAAAAGTATCAAGGAAAAGAAAAAAAATAGGTTTAAAGGTTTAAAAATACAATTAGCATATTTTACAGAGATGTCAAGGTAGCTTACTTTCCAAACATAATTGGAGAGTTAATGCAGTTGTACTTATGCCTAATGTACAGTATCCCAAACGTTCCCTTATGTGTATATCCAGAGAAAATCCTATTTTAAATAATTGGTCATCCCTTGTGTCCCTTGTAATTGTCGGCCTTTTCGTGACTTAATATCCGTGCTATCCACAGTTTTCGGTTGTATAGACGATTGTCTAGTGGCTAAATGGATCTCTGAAACAAATACCTTGTCGAAAATAAAATGTTTTGGTTTGCTAACAACGAGCATGGATCACAACTGTGCGGAGAGGTTTGGCAGCCAGGCAAGAATTCAAGGACCTGTACTGTAGCTTACATTGTATAAATTCATTTTACACAGTAACGTTAGCTCAGTGTAATAGTTGATACGTGTTAGATATGATAGGTAATTTCCCTCACATTTATTTCACTTGTTATCAAAAATAAACTACACTAAAAGGACTTTGTTGTTATTGCTTTTATGTTAAAGTCTATCGGAAGTTGAGTTTAGTCCATTCATTACGATGGAAGGCTGGCAACTTCCGGCGACAGTGACTATCGGCAACAGGAAGTGGGCGTATCCAGCAATTCGACAAAGTAAAGAAAAGTTCAACTTTATGTAAATGATGAGCAATTTTCGAAAGCGATTACCAATGAGAGTCAAGCAGTGGAGCTCCTTTTGTTACTGCAATAGACAGTTACTTGTTTGTTATAACGGTTACTATAGGACAAGCTTAATTAGAAACACCTCCTGACAACCTTATTAAAGGAGACAGGTGACACATAGGGGCACAGTCACTGGCGATGTGCTTGCAGTTTTAAAATTAAGTTAATAGGAGATGGTTGAGAAGTAGAAATGTACTGTGCTCTCACCGTGGGTTTCTTTCCCTCTTTGAGGATAGTTTTTCTGCGTAGGACCCCCTGAACTGTGACGGCCCCTGGGTACAGATGCACCGCCAGCTCCTCAGACTCAGCAGAGCTATAAACAAACACACACAAAGAATAAATCTACACACTGGGACATGTGACAGGTAAACACAGACCACACCCCAAAATCATGATGTGAAAAGAGCGAGTGATTGAGTGGCAAAAAGGCAAGAAAGAGTGAGATAGTGAGAAAAATTTGTGAGAATATGAAAACTGTGCTCAAGTGGTTTAAAAAATGTGGCATAATTTATTGACCCTCATATGGTTTTAAACCCAAGTTAAATGAACACCACAGTGGATTGTGGGCAGCATGTTAGTGTCCGACAGTCTTATTCACTTTCTTTGTACTGAAAAAATACAGATGGATTGTGAACACGATTGAAGTGAGTAAATGATGACATCATTTTTTTGTGTGAACTTTTGTGTGAGGTTATTTTCTTTGTGTGTGTGGGGGGTGGAATGCACCCTATGGGGGTATGCCGAAAAGTTTAAGAACCACTGAATTTAAAACAGTACTTGGGAAAGATATTGGTGGTTTATGTGTACATACAGTGTGTGTCAAATGTCCGTCTACGCCTGCTTCATTGTTTTGTATTTTTAAGACACTGCGATGTTAAAAATAGTACTTTTTTTAAATACCACACAAAAGAGAAAACAGTCAAGAGTGTTGACTTGGATTGTTGTGTGATAAATTTGACCACAATGTACCACTAAAAAACATGCAATAAAAAATTGACCCACAATTACATCATACAAATAATTTAGTTGTCGAATCGCTGTCAATTTCAGCTTGTGTACTCCCCTACAACGTGTACTGCATACTGCAAATACATTTATGAGTCCACATTCTAACTATAAAAATATAGCTTTAAAAATGGCTTTGGATTAACCATTTCCCTGCCAGGGTATTTAAAAAAAGTTTGAACTGTTTGGTGTAAGGTGTTACTTCTGGGTTTTATAAGTTGTGTAAGAGCACCATCTGGGTCATAATAGCGGAAATATGGATTGCCGGAAAAACCCGTCACTGGCAGGGAAGCGTTTAATTGACGAGTTAACTTGTCAGTGGCAGGGAAAGAGTTAAAGGAAAAGCAGAGTTCCCACCACAACTTTTTTTTCTAATTGATGAATGATAAACCATTGACAGCCAATCAAATCTATTTGAACTTCAAGCTTCAAGTGCACCTGCATTTGAAATGACAGATGACACTGTGGAGAAGCTAATTGCTGAGGTCCATAACATAAAAATTACCACAGGTATCCAGCACTGATGCAGTTGCTGGGAAATTGACTACGTAATGCTTTTTACTAAAACACTGACAATGTCAAAAGTTAAAGGTGCAGTGTGTAATTTTTAGAAGGATCTTTTGACAGAAATGCCAAATTTTACATAAAACTATATTATCAGGGGTGTATAAAGACCTTTCATAATGAACCATTATGTGTTTATTAACTTAGAACGAGACCTTTTTATCTACATACACGAGGGTCCCCTTGGATGTCGCCATTTTGTGCTGCCATTTTCCACAGAAGCCCTTAACGGACACATTTTTTTACTAAGTTGTCTCCGATGATGACATGTTTGTCCGGTGCCGGCTACCATAGCTTCTTTGTGTTTCAAAAGCGAGGGGTGAGCAGTGGACTAAGCCGTTGGTTGCAATTCGCAACCTCACCACTAGATGCTGCTAAAATTTACACACTGCAGCTTTAAGGTATTAGAATATACAAACTACTAGATGCCCTTTTTAGAGTTACACGAAACGCTGTGTGTTGAGGACATCTGCAACAAGAACAGCATATCATACATATACTGACACATGAACAATAACAAGTGTTTTTAGTAAAGGAAAAATGCAATATTAGTTAATGCCATTGAAGGTAAAAGATTTGCACAACTAACTGTTACTGTTACTGTGCCTTGCGAGCGAATTAGCATAAAGTTATCGTTCAGTTGTGTGGACGCCAAATTAAAGTTATCATTATAGTTAACGTTATAGTTATAATGTAAACTGCCCTTAAAACTCTTATTTTAATATCTTTCTAAGACTGTTGGGTTTGAATGTTTTATTAAATTGAAGATCGAGGGGAGTGCAGCAATGCTTTAAAAAAAAAATTATATAGAACAATAAGCCAATAATGTGAACTGTGGTCCACATATGTGACCCTGCCTAAACCCAGCTAAAGTCATTTTATTGTGATCTACAGTTTTCTACATAAATTCATCCTACATAATATAACAAATATAACAATGTGAAAATAGCTTTAGCATGGATTTCATATAATGTTACCCATGTTTTTAGTAAACAGTCATAATGTAGTTTGACCCTGTCTCCGACGCTTAGAAAGAATTAACGCATTAATTGCTGGTAGAAATCAGAGCCATAGAGAAAGAGTTGTGCCACCAAAAGTCCAAAAAGCTTGAGGTGCATGCCCTAGAAAAAAACATATATGGACCTCAGTATGTATAAAATCCTGCATACTGCCCTATTTACGAGCATGACAGAACGGTGCGTTACGCACCCCTTTATAGTCTTATCATAAACAAAAATGCTTATTAGTGGTTTTTGGAGAGAGAAATAACGGCTAATAAGCAAACCTCAGACGCTGCGGAGAAAAAACTACCATGTGCAGGATTTTAAACATGTCACTACTCTTAACGGGATCTGTGTAAATGCACACACAGATTCTGGAAAATCATTGGCAGTGTGAATAATCCAAAAATCAAACTTTCCCGGACAAATCCCGGAAGCATTTCCCATGTATGTTCTGTGTGAAAAGGGCTTTAGTCTCACACAAAGAAGATTAAAGTAAGTTAAAGGGCGTGTTGCAGGTTAACCACCACTGTTGATTAATGGGTACATAAATCACTCAAGATATGTATATCATTTTTAAAATGTCTCAAAAAAGGTCTTAAAGACCCTTTTTTTATGTTTTTGGTATTAACGGTTTTTTTTTAAGCAATTCGGCGATGACGTCACGTTGGGTAGAAGTAGATGAAAGCCTCAGCCAGAGCCATAGAGATAGATGAGACATTTATTGCCGTTTTATTAATACTTACGTTTATAATATGGAAATCATATATACATAATAGGAAATATATAATGTGGTATACTGCAAAGTTACCCTGCTAATTATTATTTATGATATATGTGGAGATAAATAAAACTTTGCAAATCTGCTGATTCAATCCATTCATGTCCTGACCACCAGGCTAGAGAGTTTTAAACATCCTTAATCCACACTTACTAGTCTATCATATAATATCTAAAATATATTTTTATGTGAAATAAAAGGAAGTTTTGTTATATTGTTTATACGATCATAACGAATCACACGATCATTTTATACACAGAAGCAGCGGTCAGCAGCTGCAGCGGGCTTGAATCCGACCGCATACTGCAATAAACAGGCGTTCGGCGGCTTTTTACATCAAAGGATGACAGGCTAGAAACCAATCAAATCACTGATCCCCATATTTTTATAAATCCTGGACATGATTGGACCGGCCGAACGGGTTGAGCACTTTTATATTTGTTGAGCAGAGAGGCTGCGGGAACCGGCCGCACATCAGACAGACGGTGTTGCTAATATAACTCCCAATATATAACTATTATCAGACCGGCCAACCGGGAAAGTCCCGACTCTCCCGACTGACACTCCGCTACTGGCTGTAGGGAAATGTGTGCGTTTTGATCGGTGTTCGAGGCTCTTACCCCGCGACCAGATGTGACGACGTGACGCCTCACTCAGCTTCCAGGATTTGAGTCATGCTGCCTGAATTCGTTTGTGCTGAAGATCGCATACACCCATTTCAGCAGGATTATGGTCCCCCTCAAACCAGCATGCACGAGTATGTTAATTGTTTGTTTACTTTCTACATGAAGTTATGCTAACGCTATCTGGCTTTCTGCCTATCGCTCTATACTAGCCCATCTATCTATCTATCTATCTATCTGTCTGTCTGTCTGTCTGTCTGTCTGTCTGTCTGTCTGTCTGTCTGTCTGTCTGTCTGTCTGTCTGTCTGTCTGTCTGTCTGTCTGTCATTCTGTCTATCTAGTCTATCTATCAAGTCTATCTATATCTATGTATTTATCTATAATTTTATAATTTTTCGTTTTGTATTCCGTTTTGTGATAACCAACAACATAAAATACAATGGATAACAATTTAAATGTTTATTATCAACTAGCAAATTGCCCAAATTCGTGGAAAAATTTTACCTGCAAAACGCCCTTTAAGTAATAACAGAAAATGAAATGTGTGTGTCTTTGGATAACAAAAAGCAAAAGAAGTATTTAGAAGTGGTGGCTTTTAAAGATTTCAAATTAAAGTCAATAATGTAAATCATTAGCATTAGACACAACACCACACACATGTGATTCAAAGAAATCCCACCACCAGATTTCATAGCAGGAAAGCACACACCCTAGCACCAATACACAGTGAGATGTTGACTGATTCCCTGTAGGTCAGATGAAGTCAGATAGAAAGAGACCCTGGCAAGGTTTGGAGGGATGTTGAGTTACCTGCTGGGTCTGAGTGCTCCTCTGTAGGACATGCGACCCACTCTGCTGACTGGGCCCAGAGAGTGATAGAATCGAGTCCTGTTGAGTGTGAGTCATAGTGGGGCAGTGGTCAGTCACAGCCCTCACAAACAACACACACAACAAGTACAGGCTGTGCTAGAGATATATAGCCTGGACTTTCTGAGTCTCCTCTTATGATCTATAGACTCTGGCTGGTAAAATAGCCAATTTATGCACAACTGCAAAAGCAATTAAAGCTATTTCTATTATGTACAAGGAGTGTTTGTCCTAACCAGCCATGACAAGTCAATTTTTGCTTAATTGGTTTCTATTACTGTGGTGTAATGCTGTTCCTTCAATTGTGAAATTTAACTTCTCGCTCCACATTATAACACATTAAATATCAAATGTATTTTTGAGTTAAGGGGGTTGCACGTCGCGTCACGTCCTTAAAATTTAAATGCATTATCGGATGCCACGGGGATGATGTTTTTTTTGTAGGCAAAACCCAGAAGCGAGTTAGCATTTTAGCACTTCCAGTTTCATGTTCCAGAAGTCAATGGGTTTCTTGAATAGGGTTTTGGTTTAAATCCTTAACCGAACACTCCAATTATTTGGAAAATATGCTCATTTTCCAGCTCCCCTAGAGTTAAACATTTGATTTTTACCGTTTTGGAATCCATTCAGCTGATCTCCGGGTCTGGCGCTACCACTTTTAGCATAGCTTAGCACAATCCATTGAATCTGATTAGACCATTAGCTTTGCGCTAACAAATAACCAAAATGTTTCTATTTTAAACTTGACTCTTCTGTAGTTAGAATGCACCGACAGAAAATTAAAAGCTACCGATTTTCTAGGAACAATTAACTCCCTTGGTTAATTTCAATGGCAGGGGACTATGCGTAATATCACTACGCCTGCTGCAGCCATGTTACAGCAGCAAAGTCCTTGATTATTATGCCAGTTTAAGAGTATAGTTCCTAGCCTAGAAAACCGCAACTTTTAATTTTCCGTCGGGTCGTAGTGCACAATGTAACTACAGAAGAGTCAAGTCAAGTTAAACAGGAAAAATATTGAAACTCTTTGGTCATTTTTTAGCGCAATGCTAATGGTCTAATCAGATTCAATGGATTATGCTAAGCTATGCTAAAAGTGCTAGCGCCAAACCCGGAGCTGGAAAATGAGCATTTTTTCAAAAAAAGTGGAATGTACCTTTAAATGAGATCTTTGGTTAACACAAGCCCACCAGTAATACAGTTCCAAAAAGGGCGGATGGTAACAAATTGCTACATGGGACTACAGACGTTGTCAGGGACTTTAAATGTCATCATGCATGAAAATCTCAAAAACATTGCAACATGGGCACAATTCCCAACAAAAAATAAATAATAATACAAATCCACAGAGTATTTCCTTAACAGGGAACATGTTTTAAAACGTGTTTAATAAAATTTAAAAGAGCTATCGGAAACTTGGTGGTGATGACATTGATGTAGTTCGCTTGTAGCCAAAAACTTCAATAATCCAAAGGTCTATGGGAAAAAAGTGTCCCACCAACTTCTGGATTGGCCTACAAATGTACAGCATCCCTCTGGCAATCTATTTTATGAGTGTACACACACCGGCAGTGTCGTATGCGTATAAAGCGTGATTACTGAATAAGTCACCTATTGTTAAATGAAAGTAAAAAAGAGATAAAAAAATGCATCAGGAATGAACTTGAGCTCAATCATGCTGAATGTGTGTGTCCTTTGTGCGATACCTATTAATTGTCTTAAATGCGATGCAGCGTTGACCTCTCTCCCGGTGTGCGAACCCCTTAAAAACTGCATCGTGTCCACTTTTATAGGCTAATTTTAATGCATCATGCCTGATTAGGACACCGTGTTATGATAATGAACTTGTTTACTTGGTGGAAAGATATTCAAGCACCCATTGATCATGGTAAAATCATAGTAACTGCCTCGATTGCCTCATAAAATGTCATATATTGATTATTTTATAACAACTTTAAGGGTGGCACATCCAATCAGATTTTAGAAGCAGAACCTTTTGTGAGTGTTATTTTTTAACGTGGTAAAAAACAAAAAAGTGCTCAAAGACATGCGCCTAAAGCAGGACTGCAATTTACCTTGAGACAGTGTGGTTAAAATCATTTAAGTTAACGGTAAAAGTTGTCACAAAATCTGACATACTTTCCCTTCATAGTATTCCCTTATCTCATTAAGAACCAATAATGAGGGAATATGATGGTCATTTGGGGTCAAAGATAAGCACAAGCAGCTGAAGGCCCAAGTATGGTCCATTTTTACGCGTACGTGAGGGTCCGCATACATGATGCAATTTCAGCATCAGAAGAAAGCTTGTACGCACTCCTGCCTACAGGAATGTAGTATGTAGCTCAAGAGATGCATTGCATGCTATATACACATACGAGTCAAATAAACTATGGTTTGCAAGGCTGTGCATTGGACCGTGCGCATACGTTCACATACACGTAAAAATACAGACTATACTCCGGGATTAAGGGTGCAGAGCAATGTTATATGTTGTAGTCAAGCTCGTTTTTAACACTGCCATTTGTGTGCATATTTACAGTACATGCTAGACCTCAATTTAGCCAAGTTGCATTATGGGAAACCGAGTCTCAAAGCAGGTTTACGCCATAGTAATAAAACCATCAGTGATGGAATAAACGATTAAATAACAACATAACAAAAACTGTATTCAAGAAACATCTTCATGTAAAGTCAATGATGCTAGTAACAAACATTCCATATAAAAAAGCATGTAGATGAGCTTTTGAGTGTCAGCAGGATTTCAGCATGATCCAAGACAACATGCTGTTTTCATACGTACTCACGCACATGGTCATGTATGTGCACGTGTACAGTAAGTGTCCTTGACAGTGTGTGCAAGTGTGAAAATTTTACGAGACTCACCTCTCAAAAGCAGGCCAAGACATCTCCTCACTGAGCTCCGATCCTTCACTGCTTCCTGAAAAAATACATCAAGATTTATGTAGTTAACAAAAGAACCATCGCCCCTGATCCAATCCAGTTGAGCACGTCTGTTTGTGTTATACCCAGTGAAATGCCGCTCGATAACGTTGAGCTCTCTGCGTGCCCTCGAGTGGGTGTGTGACTTTCCAGCACGCTGTCATCTAGCAGGTGTCTAGACCCAGCGTTGGGGAACGTTGCACTTTTAAAATCAGCTGTGTTTGTTTTGTGAATAAAACTGCAGCAGAAGAACAGGGGGATTGAGAATCACAGCTTATAACCATTTTACTGAACAGTCTTATTTTTTATTTGTGTTAAATATGCATTAGGTTTTAGGTCACCTGTAGCTTAACCATGACACGGTTAATGTAGCATG
Organism: Paramisgurnus dabryanus; assembly: GCF_030506205.2. NCBI lineage: Eukaryota > Metazoa > Chordata > Actinopteri > Cypriniformes > Cobitidae > Paramisgurnus > Paramisgurnus dabryanus. The sequence goes on from NC_133348.1 coordinate 26,895,501, forward strand.
CACACCAACGTTTTTATACCGACGGCCGGTGTATGTTTTCAATTGTTTCCAATGGAAGCGCAGAGCTTTTTAAAAAAGCCAGCAGCTGGCGTTTTTTCCACCCTGAGCGCCGATAGTTGAAAAATTTTGGGTGAAAAGCTCAGCTCGTCAATATCAGTTCTCTCACGCCGTCCAATCACAGTGGAGGAGGGGCGGTAAAAATATCACATTGACCAACCGGCGCATCGTACAACGACTGATAAACAAAGCAGAAGTATCACAGCAACCAAAACGCTCAGCTGAAGAAAGCTGGCAGTCGCCGCCGTCTGGGGTTTTCAGCCACGTTTAAAAGCTTTGGTGTGCACACCACCTTAGACTTGAATTATGCTTTAAAATAGCGGGAACTTGCAAAAATTGCGGGAACTTGCAAAAACTGTGTGCAGCTTTTCATTGATGTTCATGTTATAAAATCACTTCATAACGTTTCCATGGCAACGGGACATGGCTGCGCTTGTGTGAAGTAAATGCAACATTTTTCAACTTTGCGCTAAGATATAAGTGACTTTTTGCTATGCAAATGCGGGGATTATGAAATCATGCAAGCCCTGCATATTTTTGCGCCCAGAATTCTGTCATTTATGTTGCAAAAGTGTGGCGTATTTGAAAAAATGCGGACTTTGGCTGATTATGCATTGAATCATGCGATCGCATAATCAAGTTTTTCTGGAAAGACTGACTATTAATTTAAAGGACAAGTTCAGTATTTTACACTTAAAGCCCTGTTTTCAGATTGTTTATGGTGAAATAGAACGGTTTTGACTGAAATTTCGACATTTGCGGCTGCCCTGAGAATTTTCGCATGTTTGTGTTTCAGCTCAGACCTGTACAATGGGTTTAATGGTGCACTGGAACAATCCTTCCTAAAATGCATTAAACTTTTGTTTACAAAGACGTGAAACTCACCGAGTGGTCAGGGGTGTTCACTGGTATGCTCACACAAAAATCGCTCTAAAAGACGCATTCCAACAGGTTTTATTGTAGTTTTTACCAACTCCATTGACTTGTATTAGATGTCCTGTGAGGTACGGTATTACTCAGCGCCGGGAACTTTGTTTCTATTCTTGCAATGGGCAAAGGCGGATTAGCGCCACCACCTGGGCTGGAGTGTCTATTATTCAAGCTCTAAGCGGAAGAATGTACGGGTGTGAGGCGTTTGGAAAAATAGGTCCACAAGTTAACAACGAATGCTAAAACAGCTATTGGAAAGCATCGTTTGCAGCGATTTTTGTGTGAGCACCCCTGACCAGTCGGTGAGTTTCACGTCTTTGTAAACGAAAGTTTAATGCATTTTAGGAAGGATTGTTCCAGTGCACCATTAAACCCATTGTAGAGGTGTGAGATGAAACACAAACACGCGAAAATTCTCAGGGAAGCCGCAAATGTCGAAATTTCAGTCAAAACCGTTCTATTTCACCATAAACAATCTAAAAACAGGGCTTTAAGTCTAAATTGCCGAACTTGTCCTTTAATACATAAATGCAATAAAATAAAGGTATCTTTAACTGTTAAACGCACTTGACACAAACAAAATAAAAGACAATGTTGTGAGCGATAGAAACACACTTGTAGCCGAGGCTGTGGCACTTCCTGTGTCCATAGGTGATGAGGTTTCGGGGTGAGGGTGGCGTGGGTGGGACCTTAGGCAGGGCACCCTCAGCAAGATTACCTCGACGTCCACATAACGGTGATGCAGATGTGTCTGGACCTGGGCCAAAAAGAGCAAAAACATAAATTGTTAACTATAATGCATTACAGTCTTGGGATTGCTGCACACCTGAACAATTTGCAGCATGTTTTACAAAATTAGATAATATTTATAAATTGACATTTGAATAATGTCACTACAAAGCACAATACAAACACAAAAGATTTTTTTCTGTTTGTTATAAGGAAAAAACTGTGATTAAATCCAACCAAACAAAACATATGTGGTGTCCAAAACATAACTACATGTATGCATTTAAGTGTGATTCTGAACCAATGGGAAACTAAAATAAATTAAAAAAACAGATTTTTTTTTCAGATTTAAACAGAATTGATCAGAGATATCGGTTTTATGTTGTGATACATGCAAATATAAGTGTTTCAAACCAGTGAGATCTTCTCTAGAGGCAGTGGTGCGAGGTGTGCTGGTAGCTGGTGGCTCAATCTTCAGAGACAACCTGTAACAAATATAGACAAGTTTAAGTATCCATTAAAAACACACTTACATGTGTCACACTTAATATAAACACATCCACTGCTTACTTATAATTGTCATCCTCAACAAACTTCTGTAGCTCCTCAATGTAGCGAACGGAATTTAGATACTTCTGCACATGCACCAATACTGGGATATCTGAAACCAAGATATATGATTTCATTAAAAGTGATTTCAAGTAAACATAAGCATTAATGTTGTAAAACGCACCATATTCACAGGATCGCTGCAGGTCTGAGATGATTCTCAGTATGTTGTTCATGAGGTTTGAGCGCTGCTCATTTTCTAGGATGCTGCCGGTGGAGGGATATGCTGAATCAATGTAGGTTAGGTCAGATAGATAGATACCTGTAAATAAAATACAAGATAAAAGACAGTTACAGGTAAGTAAATGTTTGCTTTCTACTATCATCACCAAATGTTAATGTGATAGAATTTGAATAAAGCTAACTTTATGCACATGACAAAAAACACGAAGCAGCAACTACCGGCCAGTACAATGACTTGCCCTGTGCATACTTCCCTACTAGGTAGTAGGCAAAAATCAGTTTTACGCAAAATCAAATATATCAAATTGAATACACAAAGAATCCTAGTTATCCTCATCTACGTTGTACTTTGTGATCAACAAACAGACAAAAACAAAAAAATACTTTTGATGGCATTGATAAACTGTGGTGGTTTTCTGTGGCAGGAAAGAAACGTAAGCCATTAAAATCTATAAATTTACGTGAGAGGCACTCGGAAACTGAAAAATGCAGTCTGTTGCTTGTTTTCACACGACAGCATCAAGCTTCTGTCATGCTAACACACTGACCCCAGGGGATCTTATGAAAAACTTTCCATGATTTTACTCGAAGTCAACAAAAATCGAGCAGGACCAAAACATTTGACAGCTGGTCGCTGTCAAAAAAAAAATCAGCAAAGACATCCCAAGGATGACAGCAGAAATGATCTTAATATGATAAAGTAAGTGTTTTAATTAATGCCATTAATATTACCACTAGTCAACTAAATGAATATAACATGGCAAAGATAAATGCACATATTGATTTAATAGATATACACATACATACACACACACACACACACACACACACACGCACACACACTCATCAAGTGCAAAGAAATATCTTTCTGCAACTGACTACTGTCAGTGGCTGTGGTTCTGTTCTTTCCGTACAGTTGGAAGGCTTTCCCTGAGCCATCAGGAGACTGCTTATTTCCTACTGAGTAAATATTTGGATTGGTGAGGAACATTACGTGGGGGAAGTATCTGCATTACAAAGAAAGATGTCCAGCTTCTGTGGAAACATTTGGCAGAATGTAACTTAACTCTAGGTGCAAAGCACGTTGTGCAAAGATTTATGATTATAAAGTTATGGAAACCAGTTACAGATCAAAGCATCACTGACAATCAGTAAAAACAACAAACACAAGTTACCATCATGGATGGCGGCTTGAACAAAAGGAAGAGACAATGAGCCACAAAAATCCATCCCAGAGACGAGACTAATTAAAAACAGACGGTGAGAGAGATAGAGACAGAGACAGACGGGGGGCACAGACAGGGAGATACAATGATATAAATAGAAACAAACAGAAACTTACAATGATTTGGTAACTAAAGTGCTAAAATGCAGTAATCTTGTGTGTTGCAATTAAAGGATTAGTCAATTTTCTTTAAAAAATCCATATAATTTACGCACCACCATGTCATCCAAAATGTTGATGTCTTTCTTTGTTCAGCCGAGAAGAAATTATGTTTTTTGAGGAAAACATTCCAGGATTTTTCTCATTTTAATGGACTGTAATGGACCCCAACACTTAAAAGTTTTAATGCAGTTTAAAATTGCAGTTTCAAAGGACTCTAAACAATCCCAAAAGAGGCATAAGGGTCTTATCTAGCGAAACGATTGTCATTTTTGGCAAAAAATAAAATAAAAAATATGCACTTTTATACTACAACTTCTCGTCTATCTCCGGTCATGTGATGCGCCAACGCAACCTCACGTAATTGTGTAATGACGTGGAAAGGTCACGTGTTACATATATGAAACGCACATTTGCGGACCATTGTAAACAATAAACCGACACAAATACATTAATTAGTATCATTCCACATACAACAACGTCAGAACTGTCCTCTTTCTACACACTTGTAAACACTGGGGCATAGTTTTGCATACATCATCTGTGACCTCTTGACGTGATGATGTACTACGTGAGGTCGCGCTGACGCATCACAGGACCGGAGATAGATGAGAAGTTGTGGTTTAAAAGTGCATATTTTTTATTTTTCTTGTCAAATAAGACAATCGTTTCGCTAGATAAGACCCTTATGCCTCGTTTGGGATCGTTTAGAGTCCTTTGAAACTCCGTTGAAAAAAACTGTTAAGTGTTGAGTTAAGTGTTAAGTGTTGGGGTCCATTAAAGTCCATTCAAATGAGAAAAATCCTGTAATGTTTTTCTCAAAAAACATAATTTCTTCTCGAATGAACAAAGAAAGACATCAACATTTTGGATGACATGGTGATGAGTAAATTATCTGGATTTTTTTTAAGAAAACTGACTAATCCTTTAACCTGAAATTCAGCACAAATCAGATTTTTCTGATGTAGTCTAAACACCAAAAACTACTTGATAATAAAAATCAGATTTCCTCAAACCCCATAACCACATTCATATGGCTTGAATCTGGTTACAATTGATGTATCAGTCTGAAAGGTCAAATTGGACTTGAAGCAGTTTTTGGTCACACAGGATGCTTTTACCACCGTATGTTCAAAATGTAATGAATGGTAATTGGAACGAGCATAGACAAAATTTTCAGTGTACCGTCTTTCGCTTTCATACTGTTAGCTTTAGTACTCATACGTCTCTTAGCATTGTGCTAACTTCACTTTCTGAATAAAAAGTCTAATTTAATCACTAAAAAAAATTCTAATGCAGCCCTAAATTCTCCTGCTTAAAAATGTGTTTGACCACAATGTGGAAAGACAAAGAAACCCACAGTCAATTATTTTCAATCACAGTTGGCAATTTGCGTTGAGACTAATGGCATGAATTGTGTCCTCTGTATGTCCTTCTCATAAAAAAACGGATGTTTATTTGTGTTTATGGGGTGCACTGAAAGCAGTTTATGCTTATTTTTCACATATTTTACCTTTTTTCTACATCTCTGTTTCCACTCAATGACCGTCTGGCTTTACATTATGTTGAATGCCGTGGATTTACCAGTTTACATTGTCATGACTGTTGTGGTTGGCGCAGACAGACACCATCAGCCCATAACAAAAATGATCAGAAGACCCAAACATTCGTGAGAGCACCCAAACAGCAACAAAGTCGTACATTTACGTTTGACAACAGAGGAAAGGAAATAAACAATCTGTTGTCATTTAGCAGATGGTTTAAACGCATGCTTCATCCGTTGTCCAAATGCTTCTTAGTTCCCTCAGTCTCATTTTCAAGAAATGCCTGAAAGACGCGAGTGGGAACAACAATTTAATCAGCGACTGGTAAAAGCATGTGCGTTAAGTGTGACTAAATGCAGACCGCAGAGAAGAACGGTGCTGCCCGAGTTGCTCCGCCGTAAGCGAAAGAAGCTCCTCTGTCTCCACACAGACCGCAAGCCTATTCTCCCTGGGTTCAGAGAGATCCCTCTTCCCCCTTTTACCGTCCTCTTCCCCTCCTCCTTTACCGAAGAATAAGAGGATTGATGTGAGGTGAAATTTTAGAAGGGGTCGAGTTATTCTCTCTCAATTTGAGCACCCATTACATCAGAGGAGGAGTTAGGCCCTACCCTCCAAATTTATTAGAAAGAAGGAAAAACGGTCCAATCCCCTATCCTAATCCCTCCCTCCCCCTTATCCTGGAGTTGCTGTCCGAGAGTTCCTGAGTATCCAGAAAGCAGCAGGGAGCTCCAAAGCAATGTCACTGTGCCACAGCACAGTGTAAAGGCTCAAACGGGAGCTCGCCCGGGACACTGGGAGGAGGGGATCCCACAAAAAAGGGGTGCAGTGGAAGTCTTAATATCCTTGAACACAGGAGATGAGTGCAGTTTTAAGGACTTTCACAAAGCGTTGGGGAGAGTGAGGAATCACGGAAAACTCCAAGATTAGGTGGACCAGGAAGCTCTCAACGAAAAACAAATAACAACAACAACAACAAGCAGTGATCCTGACAAAAAAAGGATTGAGGACACCTGGGTAAAAGGTGCGAGTTTTACTTTTTATAGTTGTTTAATCGTAAATATACTTTGATGCAATACTTCAATATTTAGTTCTTAATCATTCTATCCTTTAGCAAATAAAGTTCTTGCCATTTTGAGTCACATGTCCTGAAAGCATTCCTTCAAATGGACACCAGCGGGGTCAAGTGGTTCAGTTAGAAAGTTGTTTTGAGTTTGTGATAGGTTACTTGTTATCTTGCTCTTCCTAGTTGACCAAGTTCTGGGAAGTAACACAAAGATCAAAGACAGATAACTACTCGGAGTTCTTCCTCATCTGTTTGTTTTCCTAAAAGTTGGGTCACTTTGTGGTCATGCAGAAATGCATCTGGATGTGTTTGCTTGTTTAAGGTTTAATCCCTCAGTGTGTTTTAAGCTGTCTGCCATCACAGAGATTTCCTCTACGCTAGCTACAATGAGAATGAGGATTGTTTGCGCAGCGAATGCTGGCTTTTGTGGATTTGGCCATATCTATAGGACTGTGGTTTGCAGACTTTATTATTATTATTAGTATTATGCAGTTCAGGTTATGTAGACGTTTCTTGGTCGCCTGATGCTCCCTTGGGGTTCATCTGGCTGGAGCTCTTGTCTTTGGTGATGGGGTTCACTAAGGGTCTATGTACTGTTGTGGAGAGAATAAGGCGCTCTATTCATAAAAATGCTATTTTAAGAAAAACAAACCCACCACGACACAAGGTCATTTTACTCTAACCACATCCTCGTGTAGAAATGCCTATATTCTCCCGTTACACGCATACGCACAGGTTTGACAGTGGGTGCTCTGAAGGCTGATCACAAACCTAGTTTATGCAGTAGCTCCCCTACGCATAATGCCCAGCTACTCAAACTAGTTAACTGTAATGGTTAGTAAACGAGTAAATGTCAAGTTCAAGTCAGTTAATATATTCAGTAGAGAAAAGTCTTAAAGAAGTCTATATCTATAAATCTGTAGGCATGAGAAAGAAGTCTTCAACCGAACATCTTAAAAATGTAGTGCTTATGGTGTGAGCGGCTACAAAAAAAAATTAAAACAAGGATACATTATGTGTGCACAGAATGTAGGGACATATACTTTGAAAATACAAAGATCAAATCACGTACAACTATACGCAGATAAGTGCATCAAGAAAACCAAAAGGCTGAAATGTAAAACGTTTAAATTCTAATGAGTAATGCGTCCGCAGAGAGCCGTAAAGCACGAAAAATAAGCTCACAAGGAATGAGGCACTCTTGGATGAGTTTCTTTCATTACTCTTCGGAAAACATTCCTTGCTGAAGTGTTGGCACATGGTTCACCTGTAGCTTGTGTGATAGATCTTAAATTTCCTGTATTACTCTGTCTTTCTGTCTCTTGCACTTAATGATACACCTTAAATAAACACCTACCACTAGGGATATACATGATATAGTACAAAAACCTTAAAAATCTTATGTTTTATTCCAGTGGTTTCCAACATGGTTGGCCGCACGGAGTCTGTGAGTTGCTCTTCAAAGCACATTCTATTAATAGCCTCAATTTTAATATTTATAAAAAAATTTATATCTTTTATGTATGTTAACATTTTAAACATATCAACAAGTAAAAAAAAATGTAATCAACAAGTCAATTTAAAAAAGTAGCCCTTCAGATTTATCCATTGTTTTATTCATTGTTGTAGCCATTGCTCAAAAAAGTTTGGCGACCCGTGTTTTATGCATTTGAGCTATAAAAGACGACGACTAAATTGGCCCAATAAGGCAAAGGCCTTTGTGTCTCATGAACATTGAGATGATCTTGCATAAATACTTGGACGCATTTTTGCAACTGCTACATTTGAATGTGTAATTGATTTTTAACATTGAATCCCAAATCCATCATGCATACGTTGAGCTCTTATTTTGGCTGAGCAACAACATTTAGTAGCTTATTTTGCAACTACATTAGCATTTTATGAAGGAAAATAAACTCTTAAAAATAAAGGTGCTTCACATAAGCGATAGAAGAATCTAAATGGTTCTTTAAAGCACCTTTAACACCTAAAGCACCTTTCGCTTTCAGAAAAGGTTATTTAAAGGAAAACACCACAGTTTTTCAATATTTTACTATCTTCTTACCTCAACTTAGACAAATTAATACATACCTACACTGTAAAAAAATTGCTGTAATTATGCAGCTGGTTGCCAGTAACTTACTGTAGAAGATAAAGACTGAAAATGTTTCATGTTCATTTAACTTTGAACAAACTATTGCCAGTAAATAACATCAATGTAAAATCTACAGTAAGTTAGTGGCAGCTAGTTGCCAGTAATACCCAGTAATACTGTAATTTTTTACAGTGTATCTTTTTTCAATGCGTGCACTTTTAATCTTTGTACAGCGCTTCCTGAATGTGTTAGCATTTAGATTAGCCCCATTCATTCCTTAGGATCCTAAGTCGAGGTAAAAACATAGTAAAATATTGAAAAATTGTGGTGTTTTCCTTTAACATGAAGAAAAGGCTCTTTAAATTATAAAAAAATATATTAAGAACATGTTTTTTGCACAAAAAAGACAAAATTATTATTTTGAGGGACCAAAAAAGGTTCTTCTATGGCATCTGTGTGAAGCACCTTTTATGCCCCTTTATTTTTAAACATTTACTAAAAATAAGTGTTGTGTTGAAGTGTTAAGCTATGATACGTTTTAGACATTGAGTGAATGAAATGCTGCATCAGATCTTTGCAATTGTCATAATACACAACACATTGTCAGACCCAAAACCTGAGGTACCTGGAGTAAACTCACGCTGACACAGGGTGAACATGCAAAATCCACACATAGGCTACCCACTAAGCCAAATGTTGCATGCTGTTATCGGTTCTAGGAGATTTAAGAGCCGACCTTGTTTCTTTCGCACCGGACACTATTCAACTACAACCTCAAATATAAAAGACTTGCTTGTTCTTATCTGTAGCACTAAGGTAATGGGGAACATGTGGAGATGACCTTCACCTTTCCCAGATATACACACAGATTCAGGATTTCAGTTTTTTCTTTAATTGTTTCCCCATTTTTAGCAACAGAGACCCTACAATTCAAATCATGTGCTGACATTTTCAGATAGGTCTAAACCGTCATCGGCAAAATGCTGCATTCTTGTTTTCTCTTCTGAAACAGAGCCCTATAAAAATACCAGGCCAAAGATCTGAGATGCAAACCCCATAAAGTTTAGCAGGAAAGCAGGCTTTAATCTCGCCAATTGCAGTAGTTTTTTTTACAGACAGGACCAGGTAATGATTTCCTACCATCTGCCACTGTTGCTTTAGCACCAGGGGGCTTACTTCACTTACCACAGCGGAGATCACTTATCCTGAGCACATTCATGCAAATGCAATCAAATCTGCAGAAGAAATGGGACCAGGAGAAGAACTGCTGTAGAAAGCATGGGGCGTGTATAATGACTATATTAATAGCGCTTCTGAGCGGCAGTTATTAGTTTTAACTTGACTTTCCCAATGGCATACAAAAGCTAGTAGAGGTGTGAATCGTTTGGACCCTCATGATTCGATTCAGTCAATTTTTGGGGTCCCAAATCACGCTCAAAGGTAGACTGGTGTTGGCACTTTTGCTTTGATTCTCTGAAATGTCATATTCAGCATTTTAATGCAGCTAAGTGCTCAATAAAGCCATTCTCAATTACATATATGTTGCCGGTTGTCAAATAAAGTGACTCATTCATTTTACATGTTAACCTGCAGTGACTTCATGAACTGCCATGAACTCAATTTCCCCTCGCTCACTGCACGGAGAAAAGGCAGAGGAAGACCATCCTACAATTTATTTTCTTTATTTTGCAGTTTAGAATTACTCAAACAGGCTAGAAGTATTTTTTATATGTTTCTATTTTTCTCTACTGCTTGTAAGCTCCATGCGAGAGAGAGAGAGAGAGAGAGAGAGAGAGAGAGAGAGAGAGAGAGAGAGAGAGACGCAAGAGCGAGATACTTTTTTCAATGTATCCCTGAATCTGTTTTGATGAAAGCTGTTTCAAGGGTGCTGATTTAACACCAGAACAGCAAGGAAATGCATGTTTCATATCACTTCGCCACAGTAACAGTAATAACTTTCCTAAAGAGATCGGAACTTCATAACTTTTATCAGTTGTTAACAGCATGCTTATAAAAGTTAAAGATAAAATGTTAACTCACTCTTTATACTATTATCATGGTATAAAGTGACAAATAATAAAAAAACTATTTGTACAGGTACAGTATGTTAACAGTATGTTTCAGTTTGGAGCATGACAAGTCCCACTTATGAGACGAGCAATCCCATGCAAATGTAATCTTATCATTACAAAATACAGTTTTTATCAAAAGTTTTTAATAGTGCTGGGAAAAGATTAATTGCAATTAATCGCATACAAAATAAAAGTGCATTTTTGCTTAATATATGTGTCTGTACTGTGTGTAATTATATTTGTATATTTAAACACACAAATACATATATACATTTCAGAAATTTTTTATTTATATTTCCATTTTTATTGTTAATATATAATATACATTTTTATTTTAAATATATATATATATATATATGACATATGAATGTGTGTGCATTTATATATACATAATAATTAGACACAGCGCATATTATGCAAAAAAATCTCTTTTTCCAGCACTAGTTTTTAACAAAACAGATATCTCAGACACCAAATACCAATGCGAGGACTTTGCTTAGGATTACAAACATATTTATTTAATTATTTTTCATGGTTAGCCAAGTCATGTAGTTTTCAGAATCGTCACATCCATAACAGAGAAGTCACATCCATAATGTTGCTTTTTGTCTCATAAATGCACACAAGAAAATTAAAATAAAATACAAAATATTTGTTCACTGAAGAGCCGACTCTTCTCTATTTATTGGGTATTAGTGTTTCCAGTATGTGCATTTTAATTAACAAAATTAGCAAACTTTCTTTTCTTTTTTTGTAAAGAATTCCTACAAAGTACTGTAAGTTGCCTCTCAAAAACTTTAAATGTCCTTTTTTGTCACATCCATAAGACATACATGTCAATATACTGGTAATAAATAAATTCTAAGAAATTATATTTTAATGTTAGACTCAAAATGTCACATCCATACACTACAAAAAGTAAAAGTAAAAACGTACTTTAAATAGGACGCTAAAAAATATATTTTATAAATTTACATTTTCTCAATTTAAGTGCAAATTTGTAGAGGAAAACATTTACATTTTTTGGCGTTAGCAATAAAAGTAATGTTTTAAGTTGATCCAAGTTAATACCTTTACCAGTTTAATGCTTGAATTGGTCTAATGTTGATTAAATTACAAATTGAACAGGTCATCCAAAAAAACTAAAACAAAGCAAGGATGAGTAAATGATGAAAGAATTGTCATTAAAGTTATTAAAGCTCATAACAATAGCAAGTTTGACACAAGCAAACAAAAAGAAAAAGACAAAGTTCTGTCTCTGAAATCCAGGCTTAAATCTCAAAATCAAAATCTGAGATAACAAGCATAAAAGTTTTGATTTTAATTATTAGTCCATATTAAACATATCAATATTTTAACATAATTTTCTTTATGAATTCTATTGATGAAAAAATGACTTTAGCTGGGCAGGGTCACATATTCTCACATCTTAATAAGCTCTCTGTAAGCATGGAGCTACTAAGAGGTTTTGAAAGTGGTTAAAACAGTGACTTGTGGGTGGTGAACTACAGCAAGGATGGAGCCGTCCAAACCACCGTCAATGAAAGCCTGCATTCTATCTTCTCTTCAGCACTGGGCTCCAAACTGAATTAAAGTTCCCACATACGCAGCTCTCTCACTTCATGAATTCATTACATCATGTCCTACTGGTCCCTATTCTGCCAACGTTCATTTCCTCCAACAGTCCTTTAAATGGAGGACTGGGTTACAAAATACAACTTGGGGCATATTGTCTAATCTCCTCTGACCAATTTGTCTTTCCTCGCTTGCAACCTTACTAATATTTTCAGAATTTTTGTCCTGATTGAACCGGAGTGTGTCATGTTAAGGTCTCTTGGTTTTCTGATCCTCAGGCCGGATTGAAACACTTAGCCGTGCCGCTAATCACAAACATGCTGAGAACTCCGTCCGTATGATGTAATTTTTCCTTTAGGATACGTTTCTAAACTTTAAGCAATGTCAGAAAGCGTATGCTACTATAATCCCCTTTCTCTGATGTTGTTCCAACAGTAGAAATTGCATGAACGACAGCGGGGCAAACTGCAGGAACTCTCCTCAGACTGTTTATCCGAGAAGTTTTTGATTATAGCTGTGTTGTGTCCAGCATTTTAACCAAAATAAGAACAAGCACTGGGTAACCAAAAAAAATACATTCTACTTAGTTTAGTGGTATGGATTACGTGTGTTATGTGTTCGAATCCTAGAGGAGTTGAAGTATAAAAGTGCATATAATTGCATTTAATTGCATTGCATTCTGGGATCAACTTGACCTCCATGCAATCTAACAGCAAAGGAGACTTTCGTGTGCAGTACAAGTAGAATGGTGAGGCACAGAGGAAAGTATCCTATGGATAAAGTCATGGCACTAAGGAATGTAATTTTACCAATAACAACTACAATTAAGCGACAAAGAAGTCTGGATCACTGTGTGTGGTGGTTGAGATTGCCCTAGGGTCAAAATTCTCAGAAAAAAATTCCCCTCCACATTCTCAGTTTGAGCACTACTTGTCCCTCAGTTGGCCCTTGCTTTTGCCTTCCATATCTGATTTCCCTTCTCTGTCCGTAATGCTCTGCTCTTTCCCTACCACCCATCTCTCATGGTGTTCCCCTTTCTTTCCCTTGATGGATGATTTTGAAGCATAAGAGTTTGCTAGGCTGGTTGGCGTCATCTTGGGAAAGTCTGACAGCCAGATGTGGAACCCTCAGATATATATTTTTTTAAAGGCTGGGAACTGCGTTCCCTTTCAAGGAAAAACAAAAACATCCATGTTTTCTCTTTATCAAATGACATGCATATCTGTGTGAAAGTGTGTGTAAATGTAGTTGGGTAGAACTGCAGAGCAATGCTTAATGTCCCATGAAGGCTCAGAGTGTTGAATATTAAAAGGATTTCAGGCTTTTTAGTGCAATCTTTACAATATAACACATTTGGTTGATCAGAACAGTAAGATAGTCAAGCAATTTCAGTGTTTGACATAACATCTTGTACACTGTCAGAAAAAGTTATTTTTTACACTTTTTGTTGCGGGGTGGTACCCTAAAGGTACATTCACATTATAAGCAACTTTGTCTCTAAGAGTATTTTCACATATGTGCGGTCTGTGTTCATATATGTTGTTTTTACCTTACTCAAAACGCTGCCCTGTACACCATGTGACAACGGTCAGCGCTATCATTGGTCAGCGCTGTCATTGGTCTCTAACAGCTCTTATCATCTCATGACCACCCCCCATGTTTCCACGACAACCAGCCTGACAGGAAGAGCGACGCTAGCAAGATATGGAGATAAACTATGCATGTCTTTGCGAAGTTTCTTTGCTTTAACGCGAAATTGCGCAACTGTTCTATTAAAAGCCCTTCTCACGGAGCCAGCACTATTTTTGTGTGTGGAGGACAGCTGTGCATTTATAAAATCATCAGCTCAAACATCCAGGAGACAGTGAATCTCTGCAATGGACCAAGATTGCCTTGTTTGTTGTTAACGCACAATATTTCACCCGGCTCAGGTCACAACGGAAGCCCAGTGGATCAAACATGTGGAGAACTTCCTGTATTTGGTTCAGCCCGAGGTCCAGCAGCGTTCACACCACAGATGGGTCGCACAAGAGTTCGGCGGCAGCCGCTCCAAGACCACCTGTTTAGAACGGTCTCGGAGCGGCCGTTAAGTGCGCAAGAGAGTGCGGCTGTTGTGTTCACACTGACCCAAACAAACCGTACTCGGACCGACACGTCATTTGGGCCGACCTAAACAGTGAATGTGTGAAACACCCTAAGTGTCGCTCGTCTCTTTCAAAAGAGCCGTTTCTATATCTAGTTGTCATAAACAAATGAGTACCGTCCACTCCAGTAACTGACGAGAGACGGATGATGTGAACTCCCCTGCTTCATTCTCATTGGTAGTCCCTCCCGAATGTCCTTCATAATTTGCATAAAGTTAAACATTTCTTAACTTCGTTGCGCGACTGGACACACCCATCCAGCCATCAACGGTCACTGCCGCTCCTGTCGCCGGATGCCGCCGAGCTTCCATTGAAATCAATGAGATCACATCGCTCTGCCACTGCTAGTCGCTTATAATGTGAATGTACCTTAAGGTTCCATTTTGTACATTTACACGTATACTAAACATAATAAATTGTACCTTTAAAAGGTACGCAACTGTTTTGTACCCCTACATTTAAACTGGTACACAATAGGTCCTTAGGGTATAATATTGTACCCCCAAAAGATCTAACATTTCAATGTGTTGTATACCAATAAAGTAAAAATGAACCCTTGAAGGTACCACCCCATAACAGTTTATCTGAAAGTGTAGAGTAGAGGTCTTCTAGGGTCCAAAGAAATGTACCCGACCTGAAATGACCCAAATCACTTTTTACCTGAACCCGACATGCATAAATAATTTTGTTTAAGAAAGACTCAAGACAAACCGGACAAAATTAGACCCGATAATTTTCTGCTAATATACACCTGACCCATGTCCGAGGCACTCGTAAAACGTTTAGACCGATCCCGCTAGGGTCGGACCTCGGGCTTTCGGATCTACATGGACCCATGAAAACCTGTAGCGTTGAGTCATGAAACGACAGGTACTCTTAAATCTTTTAAATGTTACTTAGCTATTTGTTCCTCCTCATTCTTTTTACTTAGTGTCTAAACAAGCAAACTTTCAAAGGGTTCAAATTGGGAACACGCAAACAGGAGCTCACCATGGAATGTGATTAGAAAGTAAGGTAATATAATTCAAGTCAAGTCAAGTTCAATGTAATTCAATGTTATTCTGTTTGTCTTTGGGTTCATTTGGTTTACAAACTAAATAAAATCTTTACAAGCTTTGCTTAATCCTTCTCCACCGTTTCTCCTCCGTCTCTACGGAGAACAAAGTTTTTAGACACTTAATTTCCTTGTCTAAATTCTGAGCAATAACCTTTCTTCTCGTAAAAATGCACAAACTGACTCACCGACTAATAAACTTTGCGGGAAAAATATGGGACTGTGATTCCGTACCAAAGCTCTCGATGTGCACTCCAACACTCTTAACCAAACACCTCCTACTTTCTAGTTAAATGCTTTTATAGCGCTCAACTGCCCAATGAAATTTTGACTTAAAACGGATGACCAGACCCTTTAAAAAGTATATAAATGCTGACACTTGGGACATAAATTATACAAAAACACGAAGGCAAACTTATTAACTGACTCAGTCGGACACAATAACATCCTGCCAAACTCCAAACACTGAAACAAAGAGCAGAAGTCAGGGTGGTTTACAAAGAGAGAGAGGCAATGAGCTAATGACTGGAGCTTAGATCCATCCCAGCACAGCCAAAGAAAAACACAGCTCCTGTTGGCCCACCAAAGCACATCATCAAGCACAGGCCAGCCAGGAACCTGACAAGGTGATTGATTGATCTATAAGGAAAAGCTTGGATCTGAATTGCATGTTTATACGAATTAAATGCAGCCAAATCAATTAATGCTACTGGACAGATGCTGATCTGATCACCAGCCAAGGATCACAACAAGACAAAGTGTCACACTGGACATAATGACCATTGATGTTTTTAGGGCAATTAATACAATGAGATACCCAAGTAATAAGAGAGCGAGAGTCTGTGATCACAAAAAGACAGAAAGCTGGAGAAGCTGGCTTCCTAGACACGAGTATAAACAAAACTCTGAAGCTACCTCGCTCCCTCAAAGCTTAGGTTAACAATAATACTCTTGAGGGAAGGAAGATTTTGGCAGCGCTCTGTCAAAATATGGAATAAGTGAGACTTTATTACTAAAACAAATGTGTCCAAATACCCTTCTTCTGGGTATTTTCAAGATGGATTACCAAAAAACAAAAACAGTGAGGAAAATCTGATTTCTGTGATGAACTTTAAAATGAACCCAGGGACCCTGTGAAAATAAAATATGTTTGTATAGCAGCTTCCACAAAGACATTGTCATTATGAATGTACAGCTGAGGAACTACAGGGATTTGGTTTTTGACAGACACCATAAGCGATGTTCGCACGGTCATGCCCAAAGAAAACATTGGCGTGTATAAAATGTCTGCATGGTGTTATCATATTGACTTCGGAAAATGCCCAAGGAGCCCAGGGGTATCAGAAGGTTTTTGGAAGCTGTTCTAGAAGCGGTTCTCCAGTCTATAAATTATGGCTACTCACAGCCCATGGAGAGCCAGCTGGCCGAGGCAGTTGATGGTCACAGCTGTCCATAGAGCACATCAAAGTTAAAGGGGATGATGAAGTGATTCACGGGAACAGTGAGCCGATTGTATGGTGTGGAGCTTTATTACTGGGAGGGAAGTGCCGTGGGGCAGTGATGCTCAACCATGACCAATTCTGGAGCCAAGTTAATCCACTTCTATTGTTTGTCAAATTAACTAAGTGCTAAGTGGTATTATAGAGTTGCTAATTCTGGTTTATCAGCACTTTAAGGAGGAGGATAATGGAGTGACTTGCAATGATGTAGAAAATATAACAATAACAATCTGCTGCCTTATCATTATCCTTTACATAACTGTAAGGGATAATGATAAGGCAGCAGATTGTTATCGCAGTAATAAGCCCTGACAGTGTGATCAGGACCCGACAGGAAGCAATGGGTCTTGTATTAAAGGTAGAGTAAGTAGGATTTTAAACAATAACAACCCGAAAATAACAACCTTCCGGTAGCGCCGCCATCTTAGACTCCTCTGTATTCAGGAGAGAGTATTAGCATAGTGTACACACTTTTCTTAGTGACGTATGACAAATTCGGAGAGTGGGGGCACAGAGCAGCACCAGAGTAACCTCCGTAAGTTGCGTAAAGCTCTGATCTTGAATGCGGACGCGACAAAGATAGCGGCGCTACCGGAAGGTATTTATTTTCGTTAATAAAGTTTTAAATATGGATATTTCTACAACAACACGGCGCGGATTACCCTCAGAAGACCTTTGTTTATCATCCTGGAGCCGTTTGGATTTATTTTGTGAAGGATGGACGCCCTTTTATTGGACTTAGGGTTAGGGTTAGGTGGGCCCCATAACTTCCCATTTAATCAACTGAAAGATCTAAAAAAATTTCTAAAATATCCGAAAATGTGTTTGTCTGAAAAACAATGGACATATGCAACTCGGACAGCTTGGGGGTGAGTAAATCATGGGTTTAATATCATTTTTGGCCGAACTATCCCTTTAAGTGTTTTATTAATCAAAATCAATGTCTTTATTCATAAATATGTCCTCATTGGTGTCAAATGACCTCTGCCAATGATCTGTCTTTTCTTTGTAAGTTTAGAATTTCTTCTCTTTACTTACATTGAATGGGTAAGTCCAAGGAGACTTCCATGTCGTTCCGTCATATTGATAAACTATTATAGCAGAGAGGGGAAAAAGCACTAGCCTACAAACGCGTTTCCATTCAGAACACATGAACCAGCTGAAACGGACAAGGAGATCAGTGAGTACAAAACGGCTACCATAGTTGCAGCACGCATTTGGAAAAGCGAGGCGCGCTAGAGAGCACTGTTCATATGAATGCAAAATACAATTTCACCACTAAATGGGGTAAATCCTACTTACTGTCCCTTTAAACTGAAGAGGCTTATTTTATGATAACAACCTGCTGCCTGTACTTTATCCCGCTTAATACACAGATATTTACCTCATGACTAAGAAGCATTAAATATTGATTTGAAATATTTTAATTGCTCATTTTTAACTGATACACACCTTCCGCAAGGAAAACACGTTTACTTTCGGTTTTAAGATAAGACAATATGTTCAAATGTAACAAACGTACTATTTGGTTTAATCATTTGTAAATATACGATTCTTGGTTTCGATTCCAAAGAGGTGAAAAGCAATAACAGTCAAGCCTTATAGATCAAAAATATTAATTTTTCCCATTACTTACAGCTGAACACAAAAAAGGAGGCTACATACAAACTTAGGAGCTACAAAACTTTAAAACAAACATTGCAAGGCTAGCTCAAAATGATTTTAAAAAATTTTCCCTTCTAACATAACATCTATCTAAATGATGGAGACTCAACAACAGAAAATGCATGAAGGCCTTTCACCATAAATGTTGTGATTGATCTGTCACACTCCTCAGTTTTTTCCTGTGCGAGCCTTCCTTCTGAAGCGAGGGAGAAAGGGGTCTCACGTTTAGCATGTGCCAGCACTGTCGGCGGCGACCAATGAAGAGCACTCGGCAGAGTCAAGTAGCGTAACGCATTGAACAGGGTGTATTCTTTTAAGTCCATACGATGTACAAACCGCAGATGCTTTGCCATATTGCTGGTGACACCCATGTCGCAACATAATAGTTTGTCACAATAATTACACTAAGCTTCGTTTTTCTACGGTCCGTCATGCGAACTGACTAAGTCTTCGAGCAGAAGGTCCTGCGCAGGTGGCTAAAGGTCAGCTGACTCAGGTCTTGGGAGATGATGTGGAAAATTATTTGACCGTGTGGTCCGGAATCATTAAGTGGAATCAAAATTGCAATTTTATAACAAGGATTCGATTCTTGCCAGAATTGGAATCGATCTTCAATTCCCAACCCTCCCCATGACCTTACCAGTTGAGCTCAAGGGGCAACCTTATATCTCTACGGCAATTCCCGGCAACTATTGGCTTCAAAAAAGCTTTCACAAACCTACGGGTGACGTCACGGACACTACGTCCATATTTTTTACAGTCTATGGTTGAGCTACAGGTTTACTTCTTTAAACTGGACAAGCGAGTCACGACATAAAATTTAAGAGAGTAATAAACAATGTAGTTAATTTTTTTTTTACACACCATAGTTGACTGATCAATCCTCTAGGTGTGCATTTCGATTCACTCCATCCTGAACCATTTTGTTTTGCCATGGGCCAACATTCCCACATCTGTTTCTGGACGTGTTAGCTGCCAATTACGTTGCCTGAGCCAAAATATTAGTAATTGTTTTTCCGTGATTGCGAAGAATGACAGCTGAGAATTCGGTTAAATGTCTATTGGATATGCCTATAATTAAGTTGAGCAATTTTGAAAAAAACTGATGAAAATAAAGATAAACCGAGCACAAAAGAAACTCTTACACAAATCTTGTGACTGCTTCTATTCCCATAGATCAAGTCAGGTTTAGGGCCAGGTGTCTTATTTGGCAGGTCAGTCAAATAGAAGATTATATATGTGACCCACTTTTTTACTTCAGTCCAGACGGTTTCTCTAAACCTCGTCTTCAACTTCTCACTTTCTAATCTCTTCACTCCACACAGTGTGATTTTTAAAGTCTGTAGCCTTCAGCTTCAGTTCGCTCCACCATGCATGATTAATTCAGCCCAGATTAAGCTGTGTTTGAATGTACCATTCATTATACTTTGAAATGAACAGCCAGTATATTTTCAACCCAACGCCTTGGGTTTTATTTGGGTTACTAACTTTATCCACTTAGAATCATTCAGCAGAACGATCAGGCAAACACAAAATTTCCAGGAATGTATGGATGGGAAAAGTAACTAAATAGAGACCACTTGGTTATCAATAGGTGCAGTTATACAAGTATGGGGAAGCACACACCACTGACGTAGCATAAGGCTCGGAGTAGCATTAGAAAGCCCGAGACATTTCAGCGAATGGCCACCATGCTACCATTACATTTGCTGTTTTTGCAATTGTACAGTGTTCATATATAATTATTTCTCAGTCTTTTAATTAGAATAAAACCTGAAAATAGAGGAAATGTGTATTTAGTATTAAAAACAGTACACTGTAAAAAATACTTTGCTGCCTTAAAATTTTTTGTTGAATCAACTCGGATTTACAAGTCATTTCAACTTACTGTTATTTATCTTGACTATTGATGAGTTGTTATAACTACAGGTGAGTTGTTATAACTTATTAAATTAAGTTGACTTTTCTCAACTATATTTTATAAGTTGTGACAACTCATCTCTGTTGACATGACTTGTAAATCTGAGTTGATTTAACAAAAAATTTTAAGGCAGCAAAGTATTTTTTACAGTGTATGAAAGTATAAGCTGAAGTGTCAAGTATTTAGGCTAAACTTCCCTTCCAGTTGAGCAATAGCAGGCAGCTGCAGGATCTCTTAAACCTAAATAAAATTATTCTAATCGAATGACTTCAGGACTTCAGTCTCCTCAAAAATGCTCAAGATGTGTTTCGTGCAAAGAGAGGTCATACTAAATACTGACTCGTGCCTGAAGACGACATTTTCGTTTTACCAGGTCTTTTTTCATTTAAAATGCTCAGTAACACATTCCATATATATATATATATATATATAGCCAATATTGAATTTCTCACTTCAAGTCACTGTGCGTTACACGTTGAACTGTGTTGGGTCTGCAGACATCCAGAGTTTCTGAGTAAAACTGTGTCTGTGTAAACAGGGAGGGGCGACTAAGCGGGTGCTTCTGGGTGTTGATGAAAAGCAGAGCTCTTAGTATGGAGAGAAAGGTGATACTGGGATTAGAAGAGGCTAACGCTGCTCCTGGAGAGAGCTGCTGTGCCAAATCCTAAAACCCTGCTGGGGCACTCAGCGTGGAAGCCCGTCAAATACTGAACCCTTTAGATTGAGATATAAAGCAGGATGTAAGGACATCCAAGAACGTGATCCCTCACCCCTAGGTAGATGATGAAGGGGGTAGCGGGGATTAGCGCAGAAGTTGCAGCAGGGGAAGGAGAAAGGTCCACACTGACATGGGCTTGTGATTAAAATGCCCTGGTGGTGACATCAGAGGAGGAGTGATGAGTTGTGAAGCATCTGAACGTGGGAACGTGTTAGAGGATGACGAGAAGCATCTGGACATGGACACTTTGGTGTATGCGTGTTTAAGTGTCTGAGATGAAATTTAGCAGCAGATCAGGGTGTCTGTGAGAGCAAACGGTCCAAAGGTCCTGTAAAATATCAATCTGCTAATATGCAACTGCATTCCACAATGAAAATAATGCATAAACCGCAATCTGCAGACATCTAAAACCATTATTCTTGGCTACGTTAATTAAAAGCCGTCCTTTCCAAATATATATATATATATCTGTCTAACACCCTCACATTCACCCTTTTCTGATTTAGTCTGCATTAGCTATGTTTATATATCCATCCATGACTCACATATCTCCTGTCTGCCGTAATGGATTGCAAGGGCTCATCTTAAAACATACGTATGAGCACAAAAAGAAACAATAATAAAGCCCTAGTTATAGAATATTTGCTTTATCTATTATCTTTCTTTCACAATCACTCTTCCCATTCTGCAATCTCCATCCATAATAGCACTATATTGCAGCCACTTTGTAAACAGGAAGTTCTTGTTAAGGTTCATTTACAGCAGTGTTTCTCAACCCTGGTCCTCAAGGACCCCCTTCCAGAAAGTTTTAGATGTCTCCTTATTTAAAACACCTGAACCAACTCATCAGCCTCCTTCCAGAATGTCTCCCTATCAAGCTAATAATTTAAATCAGGTGTGTTAATTATGAAAACATCTAAAACATTTTGGAAGGGGGTCCTTGAGGACCAGGGTTGAGAAACACTGAACTGATTTACAGTATGTCATGCCTCTAAACAACCTAAAAGACTTCTGAAATTAAGTTTAAGTAAGAGATTTGAGAAAAGATGTCTAGAACTCTAACTGCTACTGTTATTGTACAAACGACTATCAGACTGTTGGAAAAACTGGTCCCTTGCGGTCACGGAGGCAGTACCTTTTCAAAAAGTACACCTTTGCACCTAAAGAGTTCATATTAGTACCTCAGAAGTACAAATTAGTACCAAAGAGTACATATTATAACCTTAAAAGGTACATATTAGTGCCAAATGTATACATATGTGTACCTAAATGGTAGCCTGGTCCAACCAGACTCTCGTACATTCATTTCATTTGTACAGAGAGTCTGGCCACGCTCCATTGCAAAGCGTTACTTCCGTTAAGGAGGGTCCATTGTTGAAGTTTAAAACTATTGGATCTGCCCAGAGTCACTCAGGATCTGCCAAAGCCAATCGCTAACGTGTGGTCGTGACGTATATCATGCACCGAAACCGCCCGTAAACTACAAGTCAGAATAATCAGACAATCAAAACTTAGCCAACCTGGTTCTTGCTCCGGCTTTAACTTCTGTATATTCGGCAGTTTTGCAACAACGAACCGAATAGTTTTTCTCACGTCTTTCTCCGCTGCCATTACTGAACTACAACTCAAACTGACGCACGACCTCAACGTCATCGTTCTTAGCCACCCCCATCTGTTAGCTGATTGGTCCTGCAGATTTTTGCAGGAGAAAACGAAACTCTATAGAGCAATCCCAGACGTACTGCTGAAGCGAAATGAAAATTAAGCGGAAGCACGTAGGAGGGCGGAGCCAGGCTACCTAAATGGTACAGCTAGTGACAGCTAGGTACCATTTCTTGACAATTTTTTATGTACTGAATAATGGCTTTTCTTTCCTCTAACAGGCAAATTCTGGATTTATCTGGAGGTAGTGGAAGAAGAGAAGAGCCAACGGAAGAAGAGGAAAGAATCAAACTGTTGGGGAGGTGATAATGGAAGCAACAATGAGAGGTATAACATGGAGCATGGGCATCGTGCTCTGCCTCTCGTTCTGTTTGGTTGACAAGAGCCACTCAGTAAATGAACTTTCCCAGTCACGTCGACGGCGGGCACCTGCAGACGACACCAAGAAGTGTTCCTACACTTTCTTGGTGCCACAGCAGAAGATTACAGGCCCGATCTGTGCATCTGCCACAGGGCCTGAGCCAGACAAAGACCGGGTGACACGTATGGACATCGCTGACGTGCGGGAAGTCTTATCCAAGCAGCGGAGAGAGATCGAAACGCTGCAAGTGGTGGCAGATGTGGATGGGAACTTGGTAAATGAGATGAAGCTTTTACGCAAAGAGTCTCGTAACATGAATTCCCGGGTGACGCAACTGTACATGCAGCTGTTACACGAGATTATCCGCAAAAGAGACAACTCCCTGGAATTGGTGCAGCTGGAGAACCGTGTTCTGAACGTCACCACGGAAATGCTCCGCCTAGCCTCCCGGTACAGAGAGTTAGAGATGCGTTTCGCAGGCCTTGCCGCCACAGTCAACAACCAGTCGGTGTTGATCGCCGCTCTGGAAGAACGCTGTCTCCGTGGATTCGGCCGTCAAGATTTGCCTGCAGTGCCGCCTTTGGTGCAGGTGGTGCCGGAGAACATTCCAACCAATAATAATCGCTTTACCAACGAGATTCAGAGAGACAACAACAACCGAGCTTTTCCTAGGGGATCCCGCATGGAGGCTCCAACACCTGACCCGCTAGGAATACCACCGCCACCGCAGGGCACCCTCACCACTGATGGTAAGTGACCAGGGTCAGGAAGAATGAGAAGTAGAGCATTTTAAAGCTTTAAATATGGAAGAGACAAGCTCAATTTTGGCATCTCCTTTTTTACTTTCAGCTTTCTCAATTTGTCATTCAAATGTTTAAACCATACAAGACAACTCCAGTGCTTCCAAATTAAGTATTGCATCTTTAGTATGGAAGTACGTGTTACCCTCAAATTGGCTGTAAGATATCATTCTTGTAAACCATGAGCACACAGCTGAGAACAGCTTGTGCAGTGTTGTAATGCCAAAAGTTGCTGAGACTAATCCCAGAATCCTCCGATACGCTCTTGCAGAATCCTCTCTGGCAGCTCATGAAAACAAAAAATAATCTCACGGATTCCTAAGTGAACACGTGCAAACGTGCACCCACAAAATGCTGCCAGAGCAATCTGAAGAAGATTAAAGGGTCAGACAGTGAAGAGTAAAGTAAGGAGAAACTGGTGGCTGGGCTTCTGTATCTGGCCTCAGCATAACTAAAACAAAATGCACCTGTAGCATGAGAACATGCGGCATAAAAGCACGATCTTCATTCCTCCGAGGTTTGCTTCAAGCACTTACCCGGCAATATTCACAAACTTTTCCTCTGACACACATAAGACAGAGAACCTGCCTTTGCCAAATCTAAACATGAAAGCAATTTACATGATAATGTGTTTTGGGAAACAGTCTCAAGAAAAATGGAGCAAGCGGTTATTATGTTTGAATATCAAAGCAATAGACAGATGGCAATGACAGAAAATGGTTTGTGTGTAAGCATGCACATCCCATTAAGCATTTTTTATTCAAAGAAAAGCATAGTGAAGAGTGTTGGGAGCACTTATTTTTCAGTCTAGTTCCACATTTATAAATGTGACCCTGGACCAAAAAATCAATCATTAGCTTTTTACACCAAATCCAAGTCCTCTGAATTAAACTGGATCAACATGGACCAGATAATATTCATGTCAAGATGATATTTTGTATAAAAAATTACATATAATATTGTTTATGGTGTTATATATTATAACAGAATAAAAAAAGCTTAAAGGAATATTCCATTTTCTTAAAATAAATCCAGATAATTTACTCACCACCATGTCATCCAAAATGTTGATGTCTTTCTTTGTTCAGTCCAGAAGAAATTATGTTTTTTGAGGAAAACATTGCAGGATTTTTCTCATTTTAATGGACTTTAATAGAGCTTCAAAGGTCTATAAACGATCCCAAACGAGGCATAAGGGTCTTATCTAGCAAAACGATTGTCATTTTTGACAAGAAAAATAAAAAATATGTACTTTTAAACCACAACTTTTCGTATAAGTCCGGTCCAGCGCGACCTAATGTAAATGCGTAGTGACGTAGGGAGGTCACGTGTTACATATATAAAACGCACATTTGCGGACCATTTTAAACAATAAACTGACACAAAGACATTAATTAGTATCAGTTGACATACAACAACGTAGGAACGGTCCTCTTTCAAGATGCTTGTAAACACTGGGGCGGGGTTTCGCGTTCGTCCTCTGTGACCTCTTGACGTCATGACGTATTGCGTGGGGTCAGCTGGCGCATCACGACGGATCTACATGACGAGAAGATGTGGTTTAAAAGTGTATATTTGTTATTTTTATTGTCAAGAATGACAAACGTTTCGCTAGATAAGACCCTTATTCCTCGTTTGGGATTGTTTATAGTCCTTTGAAACTCCGTTGAAAAAAAAACCGTTAAGTGTTGAGTTAAGTATTAAATGTTGGGCTCTATTAAAGTCCATTAAAATGAGAAAAATCCTGCAATGTTTAATAATTTCTTCTCGACTGAACAAAGAAAGACATCAACATTTTGGATGACATGGTGGTGAGTAAATTATCTGGATTTTTCTTTTAAGAAAATGGACTAATCCTTTAATACATTTTCATTATGAATTTAGCATATGTAAATGTAACTATGTTAAACATAACAAGAGCATTCGCATGTGCAGGGTATGTGTGCTTGTCAACGACGGGAATTAAAATCTATAGAATTTTGCAGGCACGGAATCCCATTTGGGCCTGGTCATAAGTGGCATGGGTATTTAGATTAGGATATTACCTTAAGATCATGTTTCATGAAAATATTTTGTACATTTCCTAATGTAAATATATGAAAACTTTTAATTTTATAAGTGGATGCAGAGCTTAGGACTTTGTTTAGACAACTTTAAAGGCGATTTTCAATCTCAATATTTAGATTTTCAGATTCCAGATTTTCCAATAGTTGTATCTCAGCCAAATATTGTCATATCCTAACAAACCATACCTCAATGGAAAGCATATTTATTTCTTGATTTTATTTAAAATCTCAAATTCCAATTAAATCTCAATTTTAAAAATTGACCCTTTGACTGGTTTTGTGGTCCAAGGTCACATTTGTAACTGTGCAATTAGTAGGTGCAAGCCCTGAACCATAATCCTAAATTAAAGCCACATAAAGTACATGGATTACCATTATTTTGTCAGGTAAATACACTGTAAGTGCAGTTACTGTAAAATACAAACTATAAAGTATAAAAAGTAAATCACAAAACATTTTTACAGGATTTTGATGGCAGTTTAAGTGGGACACACACTACACTACACTAAAAGTATTCAACATTGTACCCTTCATAAATGCAAAGCACCAAAGAAGTAGCACATACCATTCTTGGTTCATGTACATATGTTACTAAAACCATCAGAGCAAAATTATAGTCATTATTTTCACACATTTAATCATCTGCTCTGTTGAGCCCTTAACTAATGCATGGTGTCAGCAAGTTCAAACTATACAGACCAGGTTTGCAAAGACTCATGTAGATGACCAGTGTTATTTTATAATAAATTTTTTCTTCGTTCAGTCAGCTTGTATAAGTCTCTCTGAAAATACACAGAGGAATTGCTCAATTTCTGTTCTGTAATTCTTAATGGCAAAGTTTACACTGTCACTTTGAAAACCACACTTTCGATTTTACAGCCGTGTAACTCTCTGTGAAAGGCAAAACTACGAAATAACTTTACCACACAAGCAGGGGACTGGAAATGGAACAGATAAAAGGAAAGATGTTTTTTTCCACACACAAACTCCATCCCAACTCTATTACATAAAAGAAAGGAAAATCCTGTGCACTTTATGAAACTATTTTCTAGCAAACTTTCCTGCTTCGACAACATGGAGGAAAATTTGAGTCCTGTCTCATCCCTGTAATGCAGCTATAAAATTTCATCAAAACAAGGCTTCTTGAAGAAAGCACAACATTGTTGTTTAACAGTATGAAACTGGAGTACACCTAAATCAAGCTAACTATATGTACAGTACAAAGCTCACTTGGTTTTAAAAAATGTCTCGAGAGAAAAAAATAAATGCTAACTGTATCACCTCATAATTCAACCATTATAACCACAACAGAGAACATCTCTTATTAATTTGCTTCAACCATCATGAGAAGCATTCACACTGCTTATGATCCCACACCTGGCAGGTCAAATACTGTAGGCATGCACGCACGTGTGAGTGTGAAATTATGGTTTTAGACTGTGGCCTTCAAGGAAAAAGTAGGCGTATAAATATAAGAACAACCAGACCTTTTAAAGACTGTCTTAAGTTTAGGTTTTCTCCCATTTCCCATTCCCTTTCATACTCATATACCCATCACAATATACAATCTCCAATGCTTACAAAGCAGATCTTCACAATCAAAGACTTAAACAGCAGTAAAATCTTGGTTCTGCTCAGCAAAAAGCCTCAAAATGGGAAAGAGTCCAGTCTTTTATTCGGCCGGTGCAACTAAATAGGGCCAGAATCTCCCACGACTGACCACTAATGACATCTCACTACAGCCTACTTGACCCAAAACACAGGGAATTACAACCACGGCCAACCGAATCAAAACTCTCATTTAACCTCTTGGGTTTTGAAGCAGCACATTTTGTATGACAGGAAAAAGCACATTTTGCTGATGAAGATGTAACATTACTACAAAAACAGAGCGTGGTTTCGGATAACTCCGTCAAGCAGTGCATTTAAGGGTCCTCTTGGACCCAAGCAGGGTAAACTCCCTCTCCCCCACATTGCTTGAAGCGACCCGGCACAATGCCTGTCTGTGTGAGCTCAAAGACGGTCATTCATTGATGGGCGGTCGGAGCCACATAGAGCCGGGACCCGACTGGTTAAGACAGCTGTTTAAGCACAGCTAGAGCTACCGAGGACTTCGTCTCAACACAGGAAACCTTCTCTAATACAACACACCAACCATCCCACCACTGGAAGGACCACTGTCGGAAAGGGAACCCCTTTTTCTTTCTTCCTCTCTGGCTCACCCCTACATGACTGATAATGTCTTTAGCTTAAGTTCAATGCGATGAGAAAAATGAAAAATGAGTGGAAAGTAACCATAGGAAGAGGAAGTTACACAAGGCTTAAGCATGGTCTGGGCATGGTAACTTCATTAAGACAAGGCAGGGTATTTAGCCCTCAGCCAAATCTAGATCTTTGAGAGAAATAGTAAGGGCAAAGACGACCAGACGTCAAGAACCCAGACGACTCTATGGGGAGAGCTTTAAGTTAAGACAACAGTCTCTCTCAATGGTCACAAAAAGTGTATATTAAGAATCTGAAAGATTGCATGTCTGAAGCCCATTCAAGGCAACCTTCAAGCCTATTCTACTGAAATCAAGCAGAACATTGTGCAACAGCACCGATAGCCCAATAAGCACAAAAGTACTGTTCTGTATTAACTGAGATGGTTTACATCTGGTATTTATTTATTTAAATAAAGCCTTGTTCGCTATTGTTAATTTAAAATTTACTAAGCTCATCGCAATGCATTCTGGCATTGTCGCCTCTCTTAAGGCAATACATGCAATGCTTATGCAGAATTTGGCTAAAATTAGTTGGCTGAAAACATAGTGATTGAGCAATGGTGACAAAATCTTATAAATACAAGATCTGAATAGCTCATTGAATCTTAACAAGTCTTTCCGTCTTCCTCAGGTCCATTCAGAGACTGTTACCAGGTGAGGCAGGCGGGACATACCACCAGTGGGATGTACCTCTTAAAGGCAGACGGCAATGACAGACTGATTCAAGCTTGGTGCGAGCATAAATTAGACAATGGAGGCTGGACCATTTTTCAGCGAAGGAAAGATGGCTCCGTCAACTTCTTCAGAAACTGGGAAAACTACAAGGTAAGGAGTGCTCGCATTACACACTCAAAACTTATTGTAGACCAACCATAGTTCACATCTAAACCAGTCCAACTTCGGTCAGTCTACACATCTGAGAAGAAACATGGAAATAGGTCTTTTGGAGACAGATCCACTATCTGCATTTACATAACTGCTGTCATGTTTGCCTGTACAAGTAAATTTGAGAGAAAAATGTAATGTGTGGTAAATTTTCCAGTCTTTTCCAGTGATTTAGTAGATGAAAAACATGTAATTCATTAACAAAGACAATTCGAATTATTGCACCAAATGTCAAATCAAGTTACTTTTTTTCCTATTAAAAGTGTTGGATGACCAGACTTTTGACTTTTAAGTTGAGGAAGCCAATTTAAGAAGGGTAGTTGTAGGTTATTAGAGGCTTTTACGCTCAAAGTACCTTTCCAAGAGTAATGGACCGAAAAAGACTATTTTCTTTACTGCAATGCTCAATTCAGTGGAAAAATCTGGTTATGCCCTTTAAAAAAGCTGCTCTCAAGTCAGTTTTGGGACTTCATTGATTTAATCGAAGTTGAGTTTACTACTTCTGCCAGATGAGTGGATTACAAGTCCATGGTTAAAAGCCTACAACAGGAATTTACCTCAAACTGTTCTCATTGATTCTTACACACAATTTCGCGCTAACACTAGTGTCCTTTCTTCACCAAAAGGACGCCAGCACAGACGCCAAAGCTGATTCTAATTCCACCGCAAAAACGCAGTTCTGGACAGAAAAATCGTCTCTGTGCAGGCCAAGAACTTCCGGTGTCAGAGGCCAAATGACACAGAATGACAAAACTTTGACTAGACTCACACAAAATTAGATTACACCAATCTAAACTGTCTGAATCTGTACTTTATGTTCCACGTTTGTCTAAAATAAAATGATTGCGTGATTTAATCGGAAATGAAATAAAATTTGTTATGAACGACAACAATCCAGAATAAAATTATCATAAATGCTGAAGTATATTTGGAAATTTTAACCAATAAAGAACAAACACCATTTTGACAGAAAAGAGGTATGGATGTATCAGATACACACAGAAACACATCATGGAGGATCACTGTGCACAGTTGTGGTAATGGACATAAATCCTCGAAATTCACTCAAGATGTTTGTTGAACTGTTTCCACTGGAAAAAAAACAAACTTCTTTGTCGCAACCAGCCGACTCTGTAATGGTTTCTGTAACCTCCCTTTTTCTCCCACACAGAAAGGCTTTGGAAACATAGACGGAGAGTACTGGCTGGGCTTGGAGAACATCTATAATTTAGCCAAGCAAGGGGATTACAAACTTCTGGTAGAGTTAGAAGACTGGGTTGGGAAGAAAGTGTACGCGGAGTACAGCAGCTTCCATCTGGAGCCTGAGAGCGAGGGATTCAGGATAAGACTGGGCACCTATCAGGGCAATGCTGGAGACTCGCTCACGAGTAACAATGGAAAACCCTTCACTACACTAGACCGGGATAAAGACGCCTTCACAGGTCAGTAATCAACGGCCAGTTGGAATGAAAGGCCTTTTATATCTCTAAATCTATCATGATCACACTATAGTCCTGACCCATGTTTGATAAACTATAAATGAACCCTTGTTTGTAAGTGTTCAAGTCATTTGAAAATGGGAATCTGAGGTTTGGATCATTAGAATGCAAATGGAAATCAAACCCATGTTTGATTGACTATAAATTCATGTGGTCTGTGTTGAAGTCATGTGAAAATGAGAGTCTGGAGTTTGGATAATGTGAATGCAAATGGAAATCAAACCGCTACTGTTGATGTACAGTAGTGGCCAAAAGTGATGATGTTGGTGGTGGGGGGTGTACTTGCTAAGTATATTTGCTTTTATTACACGGCTCTCTGGAATGCTTGATTCTGATTGGTCAGTTGAGACATTTGCAGGTTCGTTCTTTTCAAATAATAACCGCTCCAAAGTAATAACGCATAGCCGGTACTACTTGTACGATTAAAATCACTCCGCGCCAATAAAGATTACTGTTTGGCGCCATCTTGTGACAAACACTGGACAACCACAATTAAGAATGGAAAATTTTGACATTAATTTTAACATGTACGGAAAAAACAAAACATTTAAACAGTGGATAGAAGAACGAACAACGACAAGAAACAGAGAGCTTACTGAGACTGAACTTGACAAAATAGAGCATGACAGCTACGAAGCCAAAAATTTTTTATTCAGAATGGGCATTAAACCTTCTCAAAGACTGGCTAAAAGAGAAAAAAAATGGAGACAGACAAGTATGAAGCAGAGGATCTTAATAAGGTATTACGATCATTTTATGCATCTGTGCAAAGTTTCGCGGAAGGATAAAAATGTTAATTTAAAACAAATATGCCAATAAAATGTTTCAAATTCATATTCATGTCCAGTTTTTTTTATCTTATGTGGCAAGTAGCCGTGTAATAAGCGGGATAATGTAGAGGCAGCCTGTAGTTATCGCGAAATAAGCCCCTTCAGTGTGATACAAGACCCTCCGCTTCGCGTCGGGTCCTGATCACACTGTCGGGGCTTATTTCCCAATAACTACCGGCTGCCTCTACATTATCCCTTACTTAATGCCCTTTCGGGGTAGATGAAATCATCAAAATATGAGGTGTATGGTAAAAAAAGAAAACCAAAAAACTAAAAGGTATTTACTGAAAAATGTAATATGGCAAAAAGGGAAACCAATGCATAATAGGGAATCTGGATTTAAAGGGACACTCCACTTTTTTAAAAATAGGCTCATTTTTCAGATCCCCTAAAGTAAAATATTTGATTTTTACCATTTTGGAATCCATTCAGCTGATCTCCAGGTCTGGCGGTACCACTTTTAGCATAGCTTAGCACAATCCATTGATTCTGATTAGACCATTAGCATCTCACTAAAAATAACCAAAGAGTTTCATTTAAAACTTGACTCTTCTGTAGTTACATCGTGAACTAAGACCGACAGAAAATTAAAAGTTGTGATTTTCGAGGCAGATATGGCCAGGAACTATACTCTCATTCCAGTGTAATAATCAAGGACATTGTTGCCGTAACATGGCTGCAGGAGGCGCAATGATATTACACAACAGCCGAAAATAGTCTCCTTAGTAACTTTCAATGGCATGGAACTGTTTTTTGCACTGCGGAATATCATTGCGCCTCCTGCAGCCATGTTACGACAGCGAAGTCCTTGATTATTATGCCAGAATAAGAGTATAGTTCCTGGCCACATTGGCCTAGAAAATCGCAACTTTTAATTTTCTGTCGACCTTAGTACACGATGTAACTACAGAAGCATCAAGTTTTAAATAGGAAAAATATCGAAACTCTTTGGTTATTTTTAGCGCAATGCTAATGGTCTAATCAGATTCAATGGATTATGCTAAGCTATGCTAAAAGTGCTAAGCTATGCTAAAAGTGGTAGCGCCAGACCTGGAGATCAGCTGAATGGATTCCAAAATGGTTAGAATAAAATAATTAACTCTAAGAGAGCTGGAAAATTAGCATATTTTAAAAAAAGTGGAGTGTCCCTTTTATTTGAATATGCAAAAAATGCATTGATAAACAAAAAGCTTAACTAATGTCCTGGTCAAAGTCTATGGGCTCTATCTTACACCCGGCGCAATGCAGCGCAATGCGCGACGCAAGTGTCATTTGCTAGTTTCCACCCTGCGCAATTGTAATTTTCACGTTTAGCGCCGCGTTGTTTAAATAGCAAATGCATTTGCGCCCCCTTTTGCGCCCATGGGCGTTCTGGTCTGAAAACGAGGTGTGTTCAGGCGCATTGTTGGCGCGTTGCTATTTTGAGGAAACTAAAATAGACTACGCCATTGACCAACAAAAACCTGGTCTAAAGTCTAAAGTCAATGGCGCAATGTGTTTTATGTTATTTAAAGAGCGCATTAGTAAAATGCGCCTATAAACGGGGGACAACGCGGGTTTGCTTATCACAAATTACATGAATGCGCAGTAGCACAAAAACGCTTTTAATTGTGAAAGATTACAGGATTGAATGTAAAAGATTATTATTGAGTCTCTTGGACATAAATGAGTACCAATTATGAGACGTTAGAAGGCGCAAAGAGCTGCTTCACCTGCAGCCTGGTAAGTAAATAAATGCTTTGCTTTAAACAAATGCATCTGTTTTTAAATGTTTTTTTTAAATGCTCCTCACGGATTTATGGATGACTCTGTACCTGCGGATATGGTGAGATGAGAAACATTTTTAAGTAATGCTTAAAAAAACTCTTTGCTTAAAAAAATGCTGTCCAGAGTGCTGAAACGTGAGGGGAGGGAGAGCTGTTTGTAAATTCTTTATCTCCTGTTTGTTACAAATAAAGTATTTTTAGAGTACAAACCTTATCTTACATAGCCTACTTGTAAATTATTTTTTGATGATATTGGATAGTCATACATTTAAAGCAATTGCCTGCTTTTTACTTCCATGACTAAAAGAAAACGGGTTTTAAAGGTTTTAATAAAAAAATAACAATTTCAATACAAGTGAAAAACAACACAATTATTTAACATTCATCTTAACCTGATAAGGAACACTGTGCCGTACACGGCACACCCCCCCCCCTTGCACGTGAGGCTGCATTACGTCATTGTAACTTTGAAGCATTAAATCTTCAAAATATACGGTCATGCGGCACATCGTTGTAAAGCTTAGACTTTCGGGATTCCAATAAGCGCACACAGAAAGCATAATATGATTTTTAGCAGTCATAAAACTGTAATCTAGTTGTTAGTTACCTGAACCGGGCGGCGCCGATTTAGGATATTTACTTACCTTCAAAATCTTTCCTTTATCCGCTTCGGTGAAATTGTCCAAAACAAATTGTTCATAAAACCCCAAAAGTCCAAGGAAATGGAATATCCAAGCCTTTTAATCCAAAACGATTTGTTCATCTCACAATCTTGAAGTTTCTGACCGAATTACGATATAAATAGTGTATACAATAAGTTCACTAACAGACATTCGTTCGAATCTCACTTTTCATTCATGATTTATAATGAATATATTCGGATGTCATGTTTATTGTGCAACGTCTGAGGAACAAATGCGCCCCCTTGTGGAATTTCAGCCGTTCCATAAGAGGCTACACTGGGGATCTTCTTCCTCCGCTTAGTTTTTCAGTTTACAAAGTCCGTCATCTAAATAGGGATTAGACATAGCGCCAGCGCAACTTGCTTTTAAAGGGGATGAGAGCTGAGTCTCTCATTGGTTTACTGCACGTTACGCCCAAACTCGTAACGCACAAACCATTTTTCCCTTCGTTAAATTCAGAGATGGGACCAAGTCACACATGTGCAAGTCTCAAGTAAGTCTCAAGTCTGAACCTTCAAGTCTCAAGTAAGTCCCAAGTATTTTTTTTCTTGGGCAAGTCAAGTCGAGTCACAGGCTATGTCAAGTCAAGTCAAGTCAAGTCCTGTAGTAGGTCAAGTCAAGTCCAAGTCAAGTCACCTTATTATTGTAATTTTACCTGCAGAATCTGATCTTAATAAAGTGACAAGATATACAGTAAGTAACTATCAGTAAATTACAATAATTTGGATTTGCATTGTAAATACTCATGTTCAATAAAATACATAATGGAATCAAACAAAATTGTAACTTCATAAATTATTTATTTTTCACTTCTGCCAACCGTGTTTGAAATTTTCCACATTGAGTCCATAAAACAAATAACAGCTTAACATCCAACAGACCCCTCTCTGAACACCTCCCTCTCTCTTAAACACAGTTCACGTACAACATTAAACTTTGTTACATTTCTCCTCTCTCTCTCTCTCTCTCTCTCAAACATGTGCCCAGAAAAAACGAGCGCATCACACCTCTTTCGTTCGCGTGCCTAAATTTGAAATAACGAACTTGAGCGCGCAAAAGACGCAACATGTGAACCGCCCCTAACATTGTAGAATCAAGTAATTTTTCTCTGTGTGTGTGTTCAGGTGGCAAACTTGAAAAAGAAGTATTAAAAAATAAAAATAAGTATTTTAAAAAATAAATCAAAATTATTTTGCCCACATTTGTCCCCAACACGGTATGATGAGGCCTACATTAGCTATTATTACATTAGCTAACTACAAACTAACCAGATATTAACAAATTGACAAGCACTTACTGGGCATAATGGCTCTTTAAATGACGAACGAAATTGGAGGTTGCCGTCTGGCTGCCTGTGATTTTAATGTTGCATGTCTTGCACTGTCACTGTTCGTCTTTTGCCATCTTGTTGAAGCCAAAAGCGATAACCCTCCGTACCCCTCCGGCTGACATGTTGATATCTGATCTAAGTGGGCGTGGTGTGCGTAAGGTACGAGAGGGCATGACGAATGATAGTGTCGTGATTCAGTCATGACAACGCCATTCTCAGCCTGCGCTCCAGCTCGGTCGACTTTATTTTTTTTTATAATTTACATATTTTATATTCAAACTGAAAACATGATGTGATTAACACTCAAGTCTTTCAAGTCATCATGTCTCAAGTCAAGTCAAGTCCCGAGCCTTTAACTTCCAAGTCCAAGTCAAGTCTCAAGTATTTTATTTTTTGTCAAGTCAAGTCACAAGTCACAAAAATAGCGACTCGAGTCCAAGTCACCAAGTCACAAGTCCCCATGTCTGGTTAAATTAGCAAAAGTGCATTCGGACACGCCCATTTAGACGTTGCGCTGTGCGCTTTAGACAATGCGCTTAGATAGTTAAAGTAGGGCCCTATGTCTATGTCTATAAACTTTGAGATCGCTTTTGGCCACTACTGTACGTACATACAGTATTTTGACAATAAATAGCAGATAAAAAATGTTTTTTTTTCCAAACATATTGGTAAGAACAACAGCAAGAAAAGTGAGAACAAGAAATGTGAATATTGTGACTAATATTCTGTATGCGACTGTTTAAAGCTAACTGCAATCTCTTCCGTCTGTCTTTCATTTCTCTACAGGCAACTGTGCTCATTTTCACAAAGGTGGCTGGTGGTATAACGCATGTGGTCAAACAAATCTGAATGGCGTGTGGTACTCGGGTGGCGTCTATCGGAGCAAGTTTCAGGATGGAATCTTCTGGGCCGAATATGGAGGCGGATTCTACTCGCTCAAATCGGTCCGTATGATGATCCGCCCAATAGACTGAAGTCCACCACAAGATAAAGAAGTTCAAACTCCTTGAATGTACTCATAATTTACTTCAGCACTTATTTATAACCACACATTCATTTGTATGAGGACATGTAAAGTATGGCACAGTATAGTCACCGTGGGTACAAAACAATGTACAGATCACAAATGATGGAATTTTACATACATATACGTCCTCGTGTTTTGGAAACTGGCGGTCTGACGTCAAGATCATCACATACTAAGAAACTCTGACATGAGGGTCTGAGATGGTAAACTTTACTGCCTTTTGTTCTGCTACACTTTACTTTTCTTTCACTGTCTTTCTCCAACATTGCCCTTTGTCTTTATCATCATTGCTGCTTAATTCGTTTCGACTCATCCTCATCCACATTGTTTGGACAGATGACACCAGAGCCTTAACTTAAGTAACTAGATTTCTTTCACTGGCAATAGTTTTGCAGTACACACTTCACTGTTGTGTGTACGTTACAAACAGAATCGGCAATGAGCCGAACTGTTTGCCAGGCCTTGTCAACTTGTAATGTTGGTCTGTAAATATACTGTACTGTTTGTATTTGTTTGTTTTTTGTAAGAGTTAATTTAAGGACTCACCCTCCAATTCACCCTCATTCATTTTTTATTTATACATAAGTGATTTGTATTTATGACAATAATAGTCCTCCAATCATCTATTTATCCTTATGATGTAGCATTGTGCTTTAGCATGTATTACTATTGGCTCCAGGCCTCTAACCAGCACAAAAATGGAGGCGGACAGGCTCAATATGATTTTTAAACTTTTACAATTTTGTATATTTGGTTACATATTTGACTGTCTCATACAAAAACTGATTTTTTTCCTGAAATTCACACTGTTCAACCCAATTGTAAGGTCGGGCACAAACACTCCCCCAACTCAAGTACTTTATTTAGAGACAAACTCAGCGCAAATGTAATTTTGATACCAAAAATGAAATTTCTTGAATCTACCTTTAGCACTGCCACAACACTGAATAAAAAACAATGTGTAAAAGCCTAAGAGTACATCATGTCCAATTCTTTACACAGCCTATATAAAGTCGCAGCTGGTTTTTCAATTACACAATAGATCTTTCGGCAGTCTGAGCAGATTTTGTGTGTGTATAAGTGTTTAAGACAGAAAGAAACAGATTTCATGTTAAAAGTATGCAGACATGTGAAAGAAAGAGAATGCTGGGATACAGCACACAGACAATGAAAACCACATTTCTGCCGTCCAGTCACGAATGGAGGAAAGAGCGAAAGGAAAAGAGGGGTCCAGAGGGAAGAGGACCGAGATGGAGACATTTCTTCCATATAAGTGCTTAGGTTACATCCTCACAAAAGTGTATTTCATAAGTTATGCCTCTGTATTCCCGGATTCCCCAGCGGGACAATCTTTCAGGACGTCTTCAATCACTCACAGCCAAGCATCTAATTCTGTCGGGAGAACACAGACAGACGCGCACACACACAAACTCACAGAGAGACATTCACAGATTTAATTCTGTGAACTGCCCGTGGTCACGCTGTAAAGAGCTTTCAGTCTGTTTCCCAGCATGCATCTCTCCTCGGGATGCTGATTGTAGGTTTTCACACCCTCCCACACGTGGCAAATGAGATTAAATACACACAGACAAGTGCAAGCTGTAGTCAAAATGCAGCTGTGAACTCTTGTTATCATGTAATGTTTTTTGTTGTACAAAGACTGATGGCCACTAAAATCACTAACCTAATGTTGGCCACTCTTTCTTTCTCTCTCGCTTGTTAAAATCTAAAAAGCCATCTGGCCTGCAACACCTAAAATCTTATTCAAATTTTAATAGATTGGCAGTACTGGTGAAAGCGAATATGAAAATGACTCAACGGTGGTGTAAATTTTCTAAAATGATTATATTTGATTACATTTATTTGTTAAATCACTTTATTGGTTAAATGCATTATAATATCTGAAATTCTGTCATGACTGAGGTTTGATTCAATCTGATTATAAAATGAAATCAAATTTACAATTGAAAGTTATTCAACGACTGCATTTTTGGATTATAAATTAATGTGTAATTATTATAAATTAACTATTATAAAATGGTTAGTTCCAGTCTTCGATTCTAATTGGTCAATAGCTGTGTTTTTAGACAAAACATATCAAATTTAAGTTAATTTGTGTTTAAAACAAGTTAAAAATCTGCCAATGGAATAAGAATTTTTTTCTTGAATTTACTTAATACAAGAAAATTCAGCAAAAAATGTCTTATTCCATTGGCAGATTTTTATGCCTGTTTTAAGCACAAACTAACTTAAATTTGATATGTTTTGTCTAAAACTAGACTTATTTTCATGGGTCATTTTGCTCATCAAGAAAATACATCTTGATTTAAGAACTTTTAAACATTTCTACTAAAAACAAGACAAAA
This sequence comes from Paramisgurnus dabryanus, assembly GCF_030506205.2. Classification (NCBI taxonomy): domain Eukaryota; kingdom Metazoa; phylum Chordata; class Actinopteri; order Cypriniformes; family Cobitidae; genus Paramisgurnus; species Paramisgurnus dabryanus. Next base: position 26,934,282 of record NC_133348.1, read on the forward strand.
ATACTAAGTAAGAAAGTCATTTCTTTGCAGTGTGCATTGCAAAAAATGATTTACAAGAAAAGAAATTCTTAGTATTTTTGTCTTGCTTTCAGTAAAAACACCTAAAAATTATTAAATTAAGATGCTTTTTCTTGATGAGCAAAACTACTTAAGAAAATAAGTCTATTTTCCAGACCAAAAATATCAAATTTAAGTGATTTTGCAAAAAAAAAATCTGCCAATGGGGTAAGCAAAATATCTTGAACATTTTTCTTAAACATTAAATTCAAGAAAAATGTGCTTACCCCATTGGCAGATTTTTTTGCTTGTTTTATGCACAAAATCACTTAAATTTGATATTTTTGGTCTAAAAACTAGACTTATTTTCTTGGGTCATTTTGCTCATCAAGAAAAAGCATCTTAATTTAAGATATTTTTTATATTTTTAGAATTTTTTTTCTTGAAAATCATTTTTTTGCAGTGTGTTTATTGTTTCATTCATTTGCATTCACTTATTTATTCCACTATGGTAAATATGAAGCCTCTTGTGCTTGTACACATATTTTATTATGATTCTTGATTAAATACACTTCAAACAATGACTTAGATTTTTTTTGTTTTGTTTTCTGTACAAATATCTACCAATTTTTAAATCAAGATGCATTTTCTTGTCTAGTTTTTTTTTAGACCAAAAATATAAAATGTAACTGAATTTGTGCTGAAAACAAGCAAAAAAAAAAATCCTCCAATGTGGTATTTTTTTCTTAAATTAAGTTTTAGAAACAATTTAACATATTTCAGGATTTTTTCTTACTTTATTCACTTAAATATGATATTTTTGCTTGATTTAAAAACTGGTAGATATTTGTACACTCTAAAAAAACAAACGGTGCTATATAGCACCAAAACTGTTGCTTTGGATCGTAACCATAGAAGAACCGTTTTTAATGCCATATAGCACCGGTGAAGCACCAGTGAAGCACCTGTGTAGAACCATATAGTGCTTTGTAGAACCATATGTGGTGCTATAATGGTGCTATATGGCCCCTATATGGTTCTACACAGGTGCTACACAGGTGCTTCACCGGTGCTATATGGCACTAAAAATGGTTCTTCTATGATTACGATCCAAAGCAACAGTTTTGGTGCTGTATAGCACCGTTTGTTTTTTTAGAGTGTACTATAAAACAAGACAAAGATACTAAGTCATTGTTTGCAGTGTATTTTAACATGAACTATAATAACTTATTTTCCTCTCATTTTGCTCATCAAGAAAATGCATCTTGATTTAATTTTTTTTAGATATTTGTACTGAAATTTGTACTTCAGTAAGCAGCTTCCACCACCATCCACAACAACAAAATAAACAGAGAAATAAAAGTGAAGATGGAAGACAAGGTGTTGGAGAAATTGAGGAAATAAAAAAAGAAGGTAAATCTGCTAAATCTAATGTTTGGGACCGGTTCTCAGAAATAGTTGCAACAAGCGCTGCTTTTTCTACGGTTCATAAGCGTATGTTGTTGCCAAGTTTACAGAGTGATATAATCAAATGTTTCCAAACACTTTTAGGCTTAATTTTCATTTACATTACAAATGCCAAGCATGTCTAGTTAATGGTCGTGGGGCGGGTTGTAAAAATGAATAGAGTGGTGCCGGGCCGGCCAAATAAATTCATAAAAGCGAGACCCGCGGGTTGGAAAAAACCTCGACCTGCGCATCACTAATATACGCCCACTGCACCCAACGATTCTGTGTTTTACTGTGCCGCCCCATTAGCAACACAAACATGAAACATTGTGTTGTTGTTCACAGTCGGTCAGGGATTTTTTTTTTGTCAAGTGGTAGGAAGATATTAGTGATTTTACTTCTTGAAAGTTGTGTTTATATATATTTTGTCTTTAATATTTGTATTGTATGATAACCGTTTTATAAAAGCAATAAAGTACTTGAGGCCAGTGCTGTATTGTGAATAAGTCACAGCTGAAGCCTAACAACGACCATTCAGGTTGCAGTGGTTTTGAAAGTTGAGAGAGACATCAGCTTTCCGGCAAGTGGGCTTGGTTTTAGCGGAAAAGCCCCCACCGCTTAGAGCAGAGAATCCTGCCTGTTTTTCCAAGATTTTGATGAATTCTTTTATTCTAAGTTTGGATGGGTTGTTTATATTTTTTTTCCAGTGGTGTCCCAAACTGAGAACACATTTAATATCAGACTTTACAGAGACTTTAAAACTATTTAAAAAAACTAAACAATACTCTAAATGCATTTGTGTTGCCTGCACAGGGTTGCGCCATTGTTTGCGTAAACAATTTGAGGCGAGTGAGTTTATTCTGTAGTATAATGACATTCATATTTATTTGTCCCTTAATCTTACAAAATGCAAACTGCGACTGTTTACTTCGGATGTCATTCAGACACAACAACCTCAACTCCAGATTAACTGGATGTTTTGTTCATATGTTTTAAAAAGTTAATTGGTTTCACTGTATAATAAGGGTCCATCTTAACCAACTAAAGCCCTATTCGGACGGGATTAGTTTTACAGGGGGACCTCTGAGAAAATCGTGCTTCTCAGAGGTCCTCTGTGTTTTTAATCCTGTCCGAATCGGCCAGGTCTGTGTTTTTCTCTGACGACCTCCGTAAGAATTCCAGAGCGATTTACCTACTGTTTTTCGCCGAACTCAGAGGTCCTCTGAGAAATGTAATCCCGTCCGGATGCAAATGTCTGAGTTGCCCGCAATATCTTTTGAAAACGCGGTTCATTTCGTGTTTTGGCCAACGTGATCTGCCGTAAGGTCTTACTAATGCGCATATATTGTATTTCCTGAGTCCTGTTCATTCAGATATGGATGTTTTTACGCATTCGGCAAAATAAAATAATTAAATCAAGACGAGCTGAATATCAAACACTGTTAAGACTGGCCACTGTAATATCAGTAACGTTATAAGAAACTCCGTTCAAAGTTCTTCAACTCCGGAATGGTAATGTTAATTAATAAAGATAATAAATTGTTATTAATCATTATTTCTTCATTTCTTTGGGTTTATTATCATCAGACAGTTATATAAAACATGTAGGCTAACGTAACTTTAGTAGGATTTGTATATTTTATTTTAATTTGTTAAATTAATAAATTACATGTTCTGTCATAATTTTACATTTAAAACAAAATATTAAACATTACAAACATGCGTATCCAGAGCACGTGCTCTTCTGCAACGCCCAGATGCATGAAACAGACACTCCCATCTCTGGAATAGCCTGCATCATTTTAATCCCGTCCGAATCGGTACAAAAAAAAAAAATCACAGACGTCCTGGGGGACACGTTGAAACTCAAATGTTGTTTGGAAAACTAATCCTGTCCGAATAGTGCTTAAGACATGAATGCATTTTTACTTAAACATGAACTAATGCCGAGTTAATGCATGTACTAATCATAAACTAATGAAGAATTATCATTAAGTACAACATCACATGTTTTTTATTAGTTAATTATTAGTATTAATTAACAATGAATTCATGTGTTGAGTCATGAGTAATGTTGTAGTTAATGATGACTCTTCATTAGTTTATGATACACAAACATGCCTTAACTCAGCATTACTTCATATTTAAGTAAGAATTAATTCAGGTTTTAGTTCATCATGATTCATGGACCCTTATTATGAAGAGTTCCCAGTTGAACTCCCATCTGATTATCAAGCATTGATTAAAAACTGATAAACATCAATTGAAACTTTTCCTTGCAATTCTAGATTACATTAAGACTGCAATATATATTCATACTTTTGGTTATATTATTCTTACTTATATTTTTTACTTTTATTTTCATTTCTATAAATATTCTTCACTGTGGGGTTTCGCCTAACACACACACACACACACACAAGCACGCACGCACACACATTTGGTCCCCACACCATAGCGATTACCACGTACACAAACACTCATTTACTATATCTAAATGAGGATAGTCCATAGACTTCTATTGTTTTTATAGGGCAGAATATATAAATACTCAAACCTAACCCACATACCCTAGACCCGAACCAAAAACTTCCTGCAATTTTTAAATAAAATTAACTAACATTTTTATAGTGTTTTAACAAATGAGTACATTCCCAACGGTTAGGTTTGTCAGTTTTTTGCTCACTTTTGGGTAAAAATTTGTTGCCAAAATATAGTTAAGTAAGTAGACACACACACACACACACACACACGCACGCACGCACGCACACTCCAGACATTGTTTGGTATTCATTACTACCACATACATAACCCCCTCAGTCCCACGAGCACGTACACACACACACACGCACACACCTGAGTGCATCCAGCTGGAAGCTCGACTTCGATTCTCCACCACCTCAGCACATTTAAGTTTCAGTGGGGAAATCCAGTTACTACGAAACACAAACTTTTCGGAAAACTAAGCCTATTCTTCACCTCATCTTCCTCTCAAAACTCTTCCTGCCTGTTTCTCACATTTACACTTAAAAGTCTGGAACAGCTCCGAGCCATTTCGTAACACATTAAACATTACTATCTCAACAGAGCAGAAACAGAAAAACAAAGGTAGAACTTCCTAAGCTTGTTTATTTGCATGCTTTGTTTATGTTTAGCAATGGATTCACCAAAAAAGTAATTATGCAGATCAGCCCAAACAAGACCACATATCAGCACTGAACCACGTTTTAAAGGAAAACACCACCGTTTTTTTTATATTTTACTATGTTCTTTCTTTAACTTTGATGAATTAATACATACCTATCTTATTCAATGCGTGCACTTTTAATCTTTGTACAGCCCCTCGTGAATGTGTTAGCATTTAGCCCAGCTCCATTCATTCCTATGGCTCCAAACAGAGATGAATTTAGAAGCCACCAAACACATCCATGTTTTCCCTATTTAAAGACTGTTACATGAGTAGTTACACGACTAAGTAGGGTGGCACAAAATAAAACTTTTGTTTGGAGCCAAAGGAATGAATGGGGCTAGGCTAAATGCAAACACATTCATGAAGCGCTGTACAAAGATTAAAAGCGTTAAAAGTTGAGGTAAGAACAAGTAAAACATTGAAAAGCGGTGGTGTTTTCCTTCAATAGATTTCATTATCAGGCAGACGCAAATTAGAAGTATAATCCCTGAAGAATAATAAAAAAATTAAGCTCACATCATACCAACAAACTGCATAAAGATCACAGCACAAAAAGTACAATCTGAGTTTTATACCTTAGAGGGTAAAGCCGCCTTTCTTTGCACACGACATTCAGACACGATTGTCGGAGTTCGCCCCTTGTGGCAGTCATAATGAAGTTTCAGTTTAATCGTAACATGGGAGAGAAGCTCATTCCAGCGAAAGAGGCTTCATATTTATAATAATGTAATAAATAAATAAATGCAAATGAATGAAACAATAAACAGCCATGCACACTGCAAAAAATGACTCTCTTACTTAAACTGCAAAAAAATATTTTCAAGAAAAAAATTCTTAGTATTTTTGTCTTCTTTCAGTAAAATTATCAAAAAATTCTTAAATTAAGATGCTTTTTCTTGATTTCTTGAATTAAGTGTTTAAGAAAAAAATGCAAGATTTTTTTGCTTACCCCATTGGCAGATTTTTTTGCTTGTTTTATGTACAAAATCACTTAAATTTGATATTTTTGGTCTAAAAACTAAACTTGTTTCTTGGGTCGTGTAGCTTATCAAGAAAAAGCATCTTAATTTAAGACTTTTTCGATATTTTTACTGAAAACAAGAAAAAAATACTAAGAAATGTTTCTCTTGAAAATAATTTTTTGCAGTGTAGTATTTTTGTCTTGTTTTCAGTAAATATCCAAAAATTCTTAAATAAAGATGCATTTTCTTGATGAGCAAATGACCTAAGAAAATAAGTTTAGTTTTTAGACAAAACATATCAAATTTAAGCAAATTTGTGCTTAAAACAAGCAAATAAATCTGCTAATGGAATAAAAAAAATATTGCAGAATTTTTCTTGTATTAAGTAAAAGCAAGAAAAAAAATTCTTAATCCTTTGGCAGATTTTTTTGCTTGATTTAATCACAAATTCACTTAAATTTGATATATTTTGTCTAAAAACTAGAGTTTTTTTTCTTAGGTCATTTGTTCATCAAGGAAATACATCTTTATTTGAATAATAACATATACATATTAAATTAATAATGTATTACTTATCAGTAATCAATCTTTTTTTTAAAGCAATCAAGTATTACTAATAAAGTTAAACAAAAAGGATTAAATAATTTTCACCTCAAACACAGTTTTGGATTAGAATAAATACATCACTTCCAGTCAGCGTATCGCATGCAGTCTAGTCGGATAAGTTTACATTTTTTAACGGGTCTAATGCTCAAAACACATCCAAAAATGATGTATCCGACACTTCTCCATAGGGAATGAATGACTTCAGATTTATCAGCCGTCATTTATCATGAGCAGAAGAAATGCAGCTTAAGAGGTTTTGAGCAAAAACCTTCTATAAGTCTAACACGAGCAACAAAAGCCCAAACACTTCAACATTTCAGGTGAAAGAGGAGCTTCTCAAGCATCTACAAAAAAGACACTATTGGAAAGTAAGACAGATGAACAAACGGTCAGTTATGAGGTTGGACATGGATGAAGGTCAAGATTCTCAAGAAGGAAAAAGATTTATAGCAAAGGCTGAGAACATGCGATCGTGAAGCTCTCCGCCTCAAATTCCTCCATCTCTCTCGGTCTTTGAGTAGATTTACAAGGAGAGTGACTGGCAGTTCTTTAACACACTACAGACCTCATGTTGTACAAGAGCAGTATTTTCCTTCTTGCCTTCCAAGAAGGTCTGGAAATCCTCCAACCGTATGAACACAGTGGTACACACACATACACATACAAAGGACATATCCAAGACTAGATTAACATATAATACGCCGTTTGTAAAGTGAAGTATGTTTTCATAATTATGAATGATACCATGTCTCTATTTAAAAGGGATAGTTCACCCAAAAATAAAAATTCTGATGTTTCGATAAATGATGGTAAGCACACAGTTTATGGTTCCCATTAAATTCCATCATATTTGTTTTTCCAACTCTGGAAGTCAATAGTTACAATCAGCTGTGTGCTTACCATCATTTATCAAAACATTTTATTTTGTGTTAAAATTTTAGGACTCAGAACCAAATTCAGAGTTCAGTAAACCTTTGCAGCGTGGACCCCTCCTTTATACAAGTCCGTCATTTAACTCTTTAAGATGTCAGCAACGTTAACACATGATATGAGAGATTAAGAAAAGTAGGAAAAGAATAGGGTGATTGTCGGTTTGTGTATCTCTCACACAACCACAGCACACATGCTTTGATGTATTCATTATGTGCCACTCAGCAGATTCACTCTGGATGAATCACTCATGTTAACACATAACTCTTCAAGATGAGATACTTGTTTTAAAAATCATTTATAACAGACGAGCCTTCATCTGATGCAAGTCAAATAAATGACAAAAATAGGCTATCATTCGTGTGTTTTGACTCATTACACAAAACATTATTGTTTCCAAATCACTCAAGAAACAGTTTGTGCTGCCAGTTACGAAAGATAGAAGAAAGAAACATCACATAAGAAGGGAAAAATGATTTGGTTTTAAGTAATGCATATGCAGCTCAACTCTCAATTGGCTGAGAGATAAGAGAGCGAGAGATCCCATAAATCAGTGACTTTTGCCCACTTGAGCTCTAAAAGCTTTAAAGAAAAAAGATAACTGTGGCAGCAGTTCAAAGATGATGTAACTTACAGTATACATGGACTGGACACAGTCTTATGTAAAAGTATATAAGAGCATTATTTGAATGGCAGAATTGAATGGAATACATGTACATGTGTTTTATTAACTTCATGAGGATACGGTTTCTCTAAAGCAGTCTACTTATGCTCTGCGGTATAATTATAATTTTTGCAGAATTGGGCATGCCTGAATTTGAAAAAAAAAGAGTCATCTACCCACATACTTTGGATAGTATTGATGAAAAGTCTTATTTTACATAACCTTTGATTTGGCAAATATAGCACAGAAAGGTAATAGCCATAGCCACCTCAAGCATACTGAATCCTCTAGGCATTTGATGTTTCCTACATACTGTAAATGTGTTTGTGTTCTGTCCTGCATATTATTTTGTGTTTTCTACAAGAAAGCTATTAAGAGGAAAAAGATTTTATTCTTTTTTCTGTTCAAATAATAGCCATAACAATCAACAAAATGACCTACAGTAATATGCTAAGGACATAAATTCAAAAGTGCTTCAGGAAGATTATTTTTTCACTGTACAAACAAGGCATCTCAGGCCACATTTATAACCGGGGAAACAATAAATAATTGAACACTCCCCTCAATATGATTATATGAACACTATTTCTCTTATATGTGCCATAAATAAACTCCAAAAGTTTAACAGTGCAATATCAATTGCAGGTTTTTTTTGTGCAACTGAACATAAACCTTAAAGGAACAGTATGTAGGAAATTTATATCAATTAATCATAAAATGGCCCTGATATGTCACTAGACATTAAGAAATCATCTTCATTTTAAATACTTATATCACTGAAAACAGTGGTCCTGTCAGGATATTGTCATTTAAAAAGTGGAGTTGCAGCCCTCAACTGATGCGTATGTTGTCATGTTGTCTATTGGCCACCAGTTGTGTGATTGCAGTACCAGTTTTGGCCACAAGTTCTGTTATTGCAGTACCAGTTTTGGCCACAATCCTACATACTGTTCCTTTAAATAAAAATGTCTCGCATTCTCGTCTCCCTCCTTCATTTTACAATAGACAGTAAAAAAGCATTTTACAGTCGAATGGTGGCTAGAACGTTTCCAGGTTCAAAAGTCAATAGGGAATAGATTAATCTGTGTTATTTTTTTTAACGCCTGTTTTTTTGCCCAGATTAACTCTTTCACCGCCAGCGTTTTAAAAAAAAGTTGCCAGCCAGCGCCAGCGTTTTTCATGATTTTCACCAAAGTTTAATGCCTTCCAGAAAATTTTCTTCTTTAAATAAATAAACATACAATATACCAAATGAAAGAAAAGACCCTCTGCTTTCAAACAAAAAAAAACCCGTTTCATCCTACCTTCAGTGGTTCTTTTGTAATCAGCTTTTGAATATGGGTAGGTTTCTGCAAAAACACAACATTTTGAGCAAAAAGCAGAGATAATTCCATTTTTGTGACGGACTTTTCATAGAGATCCCATTCGGAGCGATCTTTAAAACAGACACGGACATGCAGCCGCTTGCCATAGGGCAATACTTCCGGGTTTAAGAAGTTGCGGAAGGTTGGTGCCTGTGGATAATAGCGGTATTGCGGAAAGATGGAAAATCTCGTCATTGGCGGGGAAGCGTTTTTCTCTTAATTGACGAGATATCTCGTCAATGGCGGGGAAAGAGTTAATTTTGACAGCCCTAATAAGATGATCTGAAAGATATAGATTTAAAAAGCAAATCATTTTTAATTAAATAAAAAAAATCATTATTTATGACCAAGTCTATTTAAAATTTTACATTTATTTTTCTACAAATGTTCTACAAGCCAACTGAGTTTTTGTGTACAAACCTGTAGTCTTACTTCTATAACTCTTTCACCGCCATTGACGAGATATCTCGTAAATTAAGAGAAAACGCTTCCCCGCCAATGACGAGATTTTCCGTCTTTCCGCAATACCGCTATTATCCACAGGCACCAACCTTCCGCAACTTCTTAAACCCGGAAGTATTGCCCTATGGCAAGCGGCTGCATGTCCGTGTCTGTTTTAAAGATCGCTCTGAATGGGATCTCTATGAAAAGTCCGTCACAAAAATGGAATTATCTCTGCTTTTTGCTCAAAATGTGGTGTTTTTGCAGAAACCTACCCATATTCAAAAGCTGATTACAAAAGAACCACTGAAGGTAGGATGAAACGGGTTTTTTTTGTTTGAAAGCAGAGGGTCTTTTCTTTCATTTGGTATATTGTATGTTTATATATTTAAAGAAGAACATTTTCTGGAAGGCATTCAACTTGAAAATCATGAAAAACGCTGGCTGGCAACTTTTAAAAACAACGCTGGCGGTGAAAGAGTTAAAGATATCAATGAAGACAAATGTTTGTACCCTTTGAGCTATAACTGTGCCAGTCTCTGGTTTGCTTTGGGCAGTAAATCTGCCCACTGTTTTTAACAAAAACCCTCTACTACTACTATGGTTTTTCAGCATGCTCTGCACATTTCTGCTCTCAACCACAGTGGCTCAGTGATCTTGACATACAGTTTTGCTACAATAACTTATACATAAGACCGCATGCAGTCACTGGTGCTCAGATGTTAGTATTTGGAGGTAGAGATGTGTTAACTCTTTCCCTGCAATTGACGAGTTTTTCTGTCAATCCGTATTTCCGCTAGTGCTGGGCGATTTGGCCTAAAAATAAAATCTCCGATTTTATTTTTTTTAATTCGACTTCCGATTTTTCCCCCCCACTTATTAAGAAAAGCAATAAGTACAAACGGCAGACAACTTAAAGCAAATTTTGCTTTTATTTAATCAAAAGCAAGACCAATGATTTTATTCCTTTCTTTGGAACAAACTTCGCACTCTCGCCGGTAGCCATGTTGTCACTTGCTGTTGCCGTTTCGTGTGTTTGTGCTATGATGATGATGTTGTCGCTTGCTGATGCTGTTTCACGTGTGCTATGATGTTGCTGATGTTGCTATGATAACGCTACGGAAGCCCCGGGCAGCCAAAAATGCGCCATTACAAAAAAATCGAATTACTTATTTTTTAAATCGCCCACAACAAAAAATTCGAATTAATTCATTAAATCGATTTTTCGCCCAGGCCTAATTTCCGCTATTATCCACAAGGTGGTGCACTTACCCAACTTATAAAACATGGAAGTATTCCCTTATGGCAAACAGTTCAAACTCCGTGTATGTTTTGATCATCGCTCTAATCTCTATCAAAAGTGTTTCACAAAAATTTTATTATTTCAGCTTTTTGCTCAAAATTTGGTGTTTTTGAGGAAACCTACCCAGATTTGAGAGGTGATAAAAAGAGAACAAATGAAGTGTTAAAATTTGATATATGGTACGTTTATATATTTAAAGAAGAACATTTTCTGAAAGGCATGAAACCTTTGTGAACAAAAAAAATGCTGGCGCTGGCTGCTAACTTTAAAAAAAATGCTAGCGGGAAAAGAGTTAATGTAGACGTTTTAAAGTGTACTGTATATGCGTCTATGAAAGAAAGAAAGAAAGCAAAGGTGAAATACCGAGATATGGGATGCAGGATGTCATGCTCTGGCTGCTGATATAATCTCTCAAGCGTTTGTAGTTGTCTTCTTTAGACATCAGATACTCCAACCTTTCAAACGTGGCCTTGTCCTTTCGACTCAAAAGCTGAAGGGAAGAGAGAAAAGCAGTTTTAGCACAAAATAAATTATCCACACTAGGGTTCACATGAAATGCACAAATGACCACACTTTTTTTAGGCAGACTTAAGTGCGGTTCGTGGATTCACATCTTCCAGACGAACCGAACTCTGATGTTAGAGGCGCTAGGATGAACCCCCCAAATCATCCTTTTAGTGTGACTGCTGTATAGGATGCACACTCTTTAGGCAATACCAATGTGATTCCTGTAGATGAAATTGTGATTATTGTTTTATTAATCAATTAACTAAATCTCATTAAAATGAATTGTAGGGGTGCGCGGGGCAAAAACACGGGGTTAGTTGTAACACGGACAAATTACATTGTTGCACAGGGTGGAGTGATTTGTTTTTCTCATATTGTTTTCACGTCTGCCACAAATTTATGGAAATGTATAATGTTTTTCCATCGAGTTATTGATGAAAGAATGTTTTGGTGGCACGTATGTAAATTTTTACATCATATGTTTTATTTTCTTTCAGTTTTTGAGTTGGGTGTGTAAGATATCAAATCCAATGCTATGTCATCTTAATCAGTGTCTTGTTGACTAAAACATTAAAATAAAAACATTGAAATATGTCTGCAGCTCTTAGCAACTTTTTTGGTGGGCTTGAAAATATTTTCACGCAGCAGGGTTAGTTGTAACGCTGTGTTACAACTAACCCCTCAACAATAACAACATGAAAACAGGTAACGTTAGCGTAATTTTTGCCATGTTTTAAATCTGATCTACACACGAATGATTGCTGGCTGCCAACAAAATAAATGTGCCCGTCTTATCAAAAATACTTTGTCAAAATACATTTTTGTTCATATATTTAATATTAATGTCAATGATTATAATCATAATAAAATTATTTGCTAAAATCAGACTTTGATTTTTATTATCTCACAATTTGATTTTGAGACTTTAGTATGGTTATTACAGACTGGGTCACATATAAAAAATGTTTTGTGATAATTGCGCTGCTTTTTCTTACATATTTAGACATTTGTATCCATTTATAATTGAACTATGGTAAGATGAGGGGTGAATAGTTTAAATACCTGTCTATTATAGACAGATATATAAACAATATCCACTTCAAGTATATAGACAAAATAGTATTGAAATATTTGCCTGCAAACGTAATTTTTAGCAAGTGTTATAGACGGTTTCAGCAGTAACAACATAAGCAAGCGGCTGTCGCGGTCCGCACGTAACTTCCGGTAAACTCCGCTAAAAATAAATAACAACAAAGTACTTTAAACGTAGTTTATTTATATAACAAGCAAAAAAACAACACATAGATTAAATAGGAAACCAAAACATTTGTTCTTTTCGACGAGGCATTTGTTCAAGAGATCAGTTTAGCAACTAGTCAGACCATTAAAAAAACGAAACCAGAAGTAAAGTTCGTATCCAGACGTGTATCACGTGCGTCCGATGAAACCATCTATAACTTACTCCCTGCCTGTTACAATTAACCCCACCCATGGGGCACGTTGTAATGTTTGCACTTCTGTCATGTTTGGTGTAATTGTCCAAAAATGGTAAGCAATAAAAACAAACCTCAAATGTTCATTTGTAGCAGAGATGTGTGTGTTTTTTGTGTAAAAATATAATTAATCAAACTCAAATTTTTTTGAATGATTGAGCCAAAACCAAAAGTGTTAGGTTGTGCCCCACTCTCCCCTACATTAGATAAATGCAAGTGCCAGACATCTTCAATAATGTGAATCAGAATACCTGTCATCCAGTTGTATTATTTAGTGCTTTTAAAATGACTTTCACTGACTTTTCATATGTCATTACCAAACTCTATTATTCATCTATGCTTAGGTAAATCCAGTTTTACAGCACCTTTAAGTTAAACCCTGTAAAACTGTAAGCACACAGTACTTTGTTCATGTGGAATATGCAAATGGCTAAGTTAGCGGATCACCTTGTTATTGCAAACCTGAGGTAAATCAAGGGGCATAAGCCTTCTAAATAAACGTGCAAATCAAAAGATGTCAACCGTCTCTTGTTTCATAACAACAGATCTTTTTGTTAGCTTTAATGTTTTTTTGTTTTTTTGTTTTCTCATCTATTAACCATTTGGCAGAGCAGTCGTAAATATGACAAATCAAAGCATAAAGTAACTCCACCTGACCAAAGAAGAACAAAAGCCCCCAAAAAACAAATTGTTTACTTCTTAGTAATGTTTCTAACCAAAGCAAACAATCAAGAAAAACAGACAGAGAGAAATAGGATTAAATTAAAGCTTTAAAAATACAAAAGCTGATTAACAAAAGCTCAGACAAAGTAAACTAAATCAAGAGCTGTGTTTGTCTCCACAATACCGGATTTCAACTCTCACGCAAATCGACTCACACTTGAGTCCCCAAACTCAACTAAGCTATATAAAATATAGCTATTACAAAATTAATTATTGGATTTAATCATGAATCTAACAAGTTATGTAGATTCTATATGTGTGTGGAAGAGAGCATACAGGCCATATATTCAATAAAGAACATATTTAGTTTTGTAAAGATTAAAAATAGTGCATTAGGGACAAACACATGAGATGTTGGCTGTACTGTACGTCCAGACAAGATGATGTTTCCAAAGAAAAGGAAAAACTGTCATGTCTGTGAATCAGATGGCTGGCCTGATCCTACATAAATGTTTCCATGGTAACCACAGCTTTCAACAAAATACAGAAATACTACAAATGCAGTAACTTCACAATGCTTTAGAAGAAGCATTTTTGGAGGAACGGTTCCAAAAGGACCTTTAACATCCGAAGAACCTTTCTGTTTCACAAAATGTTCTTTGTGGTGAAAAAGGTAAGGAGGAAACGGTTCTTTAAGGAACCAAAATTGTTCTTCTATGCTAGCGTTTCTCAACAGGGGAGGTACAGATATCGGGGCCGCGTGCCTGTGTGCATGCTTAAGATGTGTCATTCAGCACAAAGAAGGTCGTTTTGGAGACTTGGTCACTGTTAATAACTCTTTAAACATCAATCAGCTCCCAAACTTTATCTCTCTTAATTAACATCAAACAAGTCCTGCAATTTATTTTCAAATTCCTGCATGTTTTAAACCGAAACTAAAATCTCAGATCCGCAAGTGGATTGACACGCATCCTTTATATTAGGTAAGCATTTAGGACGGCACACCTCTCATAAAAACATACAAAAATATCATTTTATACGTTTAATGACTATTTGGAGCAATATTCTTATTTTTATGAAAGGAGTGAAACTAGATAGGTTAGCAGATTTATCAACATTGAAATGAACTCATGAATTTATGCTGCCATTATTAATCTGCTAAACAAATGACATTTTAAACGTTTTAAGGATGTTATAAACAAAAATGGTGGATTAAATGGAGGAACGCCAGAAATCCACATGCAGCACATATGTCTGTCTGATTTGTGAGCAGACGTGCTGTGAAGTGTTAAAACAGACACCTGTTCTTCAGATTTTTTATCGATAACTGATTCAAGTTATAGCACTAACAGATGAAGCGTTTGGGAAGTCCCCTTCTGCATTAGATTCATAAAAAAATAATGTGGAGGACAAGATTCTTAATTTTGATGCATCAGCAAATAAAAACATTGCAACTTATAGAAAACATGCATAATATTAATGAATTTGGCAGATGCTTTTATCCAAAGAGACTTAAGTTGCTATGTTGCCTTTGTTCAAACTCATGACTTTCTGGCTTGCTAACACAGTTCTCTACTACTGAGCAATACATGAGCATTATTTTTATCATTTAAATTCTGAGCCTAAACTTACAGTGAGGAAAATAAAGCAATAAACCCCGAGAAGCAGTGGGTTACCAGTGCATTTTATAACAGCTAAGGGGCGTTGTTAGGCACGACGCGAAGCGGAGTGCCTAAAACCCCCTTAGCTGTTATAAAATGCACTGGTAACCCAATGCTTCAAGGGGTTTATTGCGTTTATAAAACGGTTACTTCATATGCATAACGTTAGCGGGATTTTATAAAATAAAACACAAATAAGTTGTAATTATATTAGTACAAATATTACTCTTCCGCCAAACAAAGTAGTTCCTCAGAATCAAGTGTGACTGAAACAGAGCGCAGTTCCCAACCAACACAGACACAGCAAAGACACAATGAAAATATGTTTTAAGACTGTGGTGTTTATTTTATAAATCACCAGTTATCTAATTTATACATTAACATTTATATTGTGCTGTTGAAGTGATGATCAAATATGCTTGGAAGCATGCTGAACTCTTTCCCCGTCAGCGTTTTTTTTTTTTAAGTTGCCACCCAGTTTTAGTTAAATGCCTTGCAGAAAAATTATCTTCTTAAATAAACATAAAATATCAAATGAAAGAACAGACCATCCGCTTTCAATCAAAAACAAACAAAAAAACTTTCATTCATCCTACCTTCATTGTTCTCTTATCACCTCTCAAATTTTTAGCTAAAAGCAGAGATAATTCCATATTTGTGAATAACTTTTGTAAGAGATCAGATTGAGCCATCAGAATTTACACGCTGTGTTTTCAGTGTTGAGTGAATGCGTCAGTGTTTAAGTTGGGTAAGATCGCCACCCAGTGGATAATAGCGGACGTATGAACTTGACTTATAAACTCCTTAGACAACGTTTTCTCTTTATCGACGAGATGACTCAACAATATTTATTTACATTTATCTGGATATCGCCATTAATTGTGCAATTGTAGACAAATTAAAAATATGATTATAGACTGTGGTGTTTATTTTCATAAATCAGTACGCAGCAACAGTGGCGCAGTGATACTAATGTAATGTGGTCTGAACCGTGAGGTTACCAGTGTATTTTATCACGGCTTAGAACGCGTTTCAACCAATCAGAATGAAGAACCAGAACTGCCCGTTTTATAATAAGTATTTGAACACCCTGCTATTTTGCAAGTTCTCCGTCTTAGAAATCATGGAGGGGTCTGAAATTGTCATCGTAGGTTCTGACCCTCAAAGACCTGTTAGTCTGCCTTTAGTCCACCTCCACTCCATCTATTATCCTAAATTAGATGCACCTGTTTGAGGTGGTTAGCTGCATAAAGACACCTGTCCACCCCATACAATCGGTAAGAATCCAACTACTAACATGGCCAAGACCAAAGAGCTGTCCAAAGACACTAGAGACAAAACTGTACACCTCCACAAGGCTGGAAAGGGCTACGGGGAAATTGCCAAGCAGCTTGGTGAAAAAAGGTCCACCGTTGGAGCAATCATTAGAAAATGGAAGAAGCTAAACATGACTGTCAATCTCCCTCGGACTGGGGCTCCATGCAAGATCTCACCTCGTGGGGTCTCAATGATCCTAAGAAAGGTGAGGAATCAGCCCAGAAGAACTACATGGGAGGAGCTGATCCATGACCTGAAAAGAGCTGGGACCACCGTTTCTAAGGTTATTGTTGGTAATACACTAAGACGTCATGGTTTGAAATCATGCATGGCACGGAAGGTTCCCCTGCTTAAACCAGCACATGTCCAGGCCCGTCTTGAGTTTGCCAATGACCATTTGGATGATCCAGAGGAGTCATGGGAGAAAGTCATGTGGTCAGATGAGACCAAAATGGAACTTTTTGGTCATAATTCCACTAAACATGTTTGGAGGAAGAAGAATGATGAGTACCATCCCAAGAACACCATTCATACTGTGAAGCATGGGGGTGGTAGCATCATGCTTTGGGGGTGTTTTACTGCACATGGGACAGGGCGACTGCACTATATTAAGGAGAGGATGACCAGGGCCAAGTATTGCAAGATTTTGGGGAACAACCTCCTTCCCTCAGTTAGAGCATTGAAGATCGGTTGAGGCTGGGTCTTCCAACATGACAATGACCCGAAGCACACAGCCAGGATAACCAAGGAGTGGCTCTGTAAGAAGCATGTCAAGGTTCTGGCGTGGCCTAGCCAATCTCCAGACCTAAACCCAATAGAGAATCTTTGGAGTGAGCTCAAACTCCGTGTTTCTCAGAAATCTGACTGATCTAGAGAAGATCTGTGTTGAGGAGTGGGCCAAAATCCCTCCTGCAGTGTGTGCAAACCTGGTTAAAACTACAGGAAATATTTGACCTCTCTAATTGCAAACAAATGCTACTGTACCAAATATTAACACTGATTTTCTCAGGTGTTCAAATACTTATTTGCAGCTGTATCATACAAATAAATAGTTAAAAAAATCATACATTGTGAGTTCTGGATATTTTATTAAACCATGTCTCTCACAGTGGACATGCACCTACAATCACAATTTCAGACCCATGCATGATATCTAAGTGGGAGAACTTGCAAAATAGCAGGGTGTTCAAATACTTATTTTCCTCACTGTATATATGCTGGCTTGTTTTTTAACATTGAATGTGAAGTACACATTTTCAGTTGTGTGACTGCAAGGATACATGAGGATGTGTTTACATCATTCCACTCTGATTTCCATCCAATCACTGCAGTCTGTCTAAGTAAAATCCTGTGGTGAGTTTAAAACATACCACAATCCAAAACCAGATTGAAGTCAGCATTTTTAAACATTTCTGGCTATAAGAGATCACAACTTAATAAAGACAACTTTTCCATCCTTAGAAAGAACATCCAACCGTGGACCAGCATTTTAAACGATTTTTATCGCTGCACTGAAAAACAAACCAAATGTGCATCAAAATATCGAGACATAAAAAATATTGTGAATGACAACAAATATCAGGTATATATAGTACAATTTTGGGGAAAAGTGGGGGCGTGTCCACTGTGAGTGCTGAAACCACGCCCACTCACAGTAAAGCTGCCGTCTCTCCCAATTTTTAAATACTGCTGCAACCTGAATGGATGCTCGGTGGCTCTAGTGCGTCATCAAGCGACCGTTTTAGCCCCACCCAAATAATCTTGAACAGAGAAATGTGAAAAAAAAGTTCCGGAAAAACAATATGAATTGATCCTATTGATGATAACAGTCAGTCAAAGATTAGAAAATGGTATATAAGCAGTTTGGGCACAACGAGGGCCGTAAGATGTGATAAATACGTGTAATAGACCATTAATAAATAGTGTATTAATAAATACTTACTGCCCAGGTCTTATTGAGTCTAAAGATAGGAGCGCTTTGTAATGCAGAGACCACCGCCATCACCGCATGGAGACTGTTCATGTCACACAGTTTCTGCAGGAAGAAAGGCAAAGCAATCAGTATTATGCTGATATATTATACAGAATAATTTACTCATTTCAACTGCAGCCATTTAACAGTTGAAAAGGTTGAAAATAATCCCACTTGAACAGTTCTGCACGTTATCAAAGTTTATATAAAAATTATTATTTTTATTTTCATTTTAATCTTTTCATTAATTATTTATTTATTGCAGATCATATTAATTTTAGCATTTAGCAATATATATATATTTTTTAAATCAAAGTTGAAATGGTTAACATTAGTTAATGGACCATAAACTAACATGAATAACTGTATTGACAAAAACTATATTGTTCATTGTTTGTTCATGTTGGATAACGCATTTGCGATATGCAATGGAAATACCCATTACCTTGATAATGCGCATTGCCTCCCTTTTGAATGTTTCTGTGACGCGAATCATGTGATATGTAAACAAAAGGTAAATATAAGACGTGATCTTTAGTACAATTCCTCTGCACATGTGCACAAGGTATTTTTGCATCCAACTGAGAAAATACTACGAGTTGAGTATGTGCATTTAATCTGCTTAAACTTCGGCAGCAAATAGGTGACTTTTAAACTGTAAAACAGAACCCACCAAACTGGTTAGTGATTTGACAACGTTACCACAATAGCTGAACATGATATGGTATCATGCAGTGCCTGAAAATAGTCCCCTGTTACTGAAAGTTACCAAGGGGACTATTTTGGGGCGCTGCATTATATAATTGCGCCTGCTGCAACCATGTTACGACAGCAAGTCCTTGATTATTACGCCAGAATGTAGAGTATAGTTCCTAACCATATCTGCCTAAAAAAACAACTTTTAATTTTCCGTTGGTCTTAGTACACAATGTAACTACAGAAGAGTCAAGTTTAAAATAGGAAAAATAATGAAACTCTTTGGTTATTTTTTAGCGTGATGCTAATGGTCTAATCAGATTCAATGGATTATGCTAAGCTATGCTTAAAGTGGTACCACCAGACCCGGAGATCAGCTGAATGGATTCCAAAACGGTAAAAATGAAATGTTTAACTCTATGGGATCTGGAAAATTAGCATATTTTCAAAACAAATGTAGTGTCCCTTCAAGGCTTGTGTTACTTTGAAGGGGTCTTAATAATTCACTAAGTGAGAATAACACAATCCAGTAAGTATTTACACAATGAGTGCTTTACCTTTGCTGTTCTGATGTAGAGACTCAATACTTCAGCTCTGATCTTTAAAGTTTGTGCATGAAGAATCTCCCTCACCACCCAGAAACTCACCTAAGAAACAGCGAAGAAAAGAAAAATGCATTAACTGATCAATACTGACAACAAATCCAAATGTGCTGTACTCTTTATGAACTCTTTCTGTATTTCATATATATCGTGTCATTTTGCATCAGCCAAAAACATGTTTGTGAACATCTGCTGTTAAAAGTTGAAGTATGCTTTCTTCTGTTTACTTAATTTATGCATTTAATCCATGAGTTTATTCTCACTTGTGGATTGTTTGACTCGAACACAACTGTATGTTGCCGAGTTGCAAATTAGATCTGAGGTTACCAGATTTGTAACTCCCATTAGTCATGAGCCTAGGGATTCACATTTGTTCTCAATTTAGCATTTTAAATGCGTGTTCAATACAGACACTAAAATATATTAATGTTTGTGTCTTATTTGTTCCAGCAGACTGAGTTTGCCTATTATTGTCACTGAAGGTCACGGCTAAATTTAAATATTGCGGCATGTGGCACAATCTTCAAATCGTACTGGTGTTCAACGCAAGCTTACCCTGTTTTGGTTTCAACATCTCAAAATGTTAAAGAGCACCTATATGTACTTTCCTGCAGATTATGTAATTATAAATATGAATGATTGCCATGCCACTTTTCTGCTTTCCTAGCATTTCGTGAATTTCCAGAATATTCTATTTCTCAATTTCTGAGGTGAGATGCAAAGGTACAGTGAGCTCATTATATTGGCCTTCTCTCCTGCTGTGTTCCCATGTTTAATGATGTTGTCAGACTAGATCACAGTGTCTACCAACCAGGACAGTACTGCAGACATTTATACTCAAAGACAAATACACAATAAAAACTTTCACGCATGGGCACACTTTAATATCCGCAGCCGTATCAAACCTTAGCCACACACATGAAAAATCTTTATATTTACCTCATTTACAGAGTCAAGGACATCTTGGGTGTTTACTCAAAAAACAAGATCTTATGGAAATATCCCCTGCTGATAGATATTCACATGTTCTTAATTTCTAACATCTGTCAGTGTGTGTGTGTGTGTGTGTGTGCATAAGTTTATCTTAACTAAGTCTGGTTCATTTTTGACTGCACTCAGCAATTAAGTGCGAAGTACAATTCAGAGTAATATTTATAAATCGCCTCGGTTTTCTATGTCACAAACATGTAAACAAACACATTAACTCAGGGACAGGGACTAATTCACATATAGTATTGTTTCCTACTGGTCACCAGTGCTCCTGCTTGATTACAAATAACATGAGGGTGAGTAAATGATGACAAAATTTTCATTTCTGGGTGAACTATTTAATGATTTTAAATCCATGGTCGACCACACACGTAAAGACAGTTAAAAGCGAATTTGAACAACATAATCCTCAGAACATACACACTGGATGATTCGACCACACACGTGGTGACTGTAGTAACGATTTCAAAGTGACATGAGATCTCACAAAAACACGAGATCAAACGTGACTTAAAAAAAAAAAGTTGTGGTAGTTCTTGCATGAGACATTATTCACTGAACAAAATTATAACACAACACTTTTGTTTTTGTCAACATTTTTCATGAGCAAAACTCAAAGATCTACGGTTGCATTTGAAATCGCATACTGTGACAGTAAGTAC
The DNA here is from genome assembly GCF_030506205.2 of Paramisgurnus dabryanus. Classification (NCBI taxonomy): domain Eukaryota; kingdom Metazoa; phylum Chordata; class Actinopteri; order Cypriniformes; family Cobitidae; genus Paramisgurnus; species Paramisgurnus dabryanus. Next base: position 26,955,751 of record NC_133348.1, read on the forward strand.
TGAATTAGATGAAGTACCTACTCACAGACAGTTGAAACAGTACATTCTATATTGTATGAATAGTTTGAATGAATTCAGACGTGCTACATTTGCCAAGTTGAAACATCACGTGACACAAATCGTCATAACAACAAGTTAGTCTTTAACTGGAATGATGTTAAACTCGAATTTAACCACAAGGGATAGCTGTTGAATATATATATATTTGCATTTGAATAGAGCTGCGTTACCGCTTTTGGACTTTTTTAAAATAAAACAACACCCCTCTGTTGTTTTCTTCTTCTTCGATGAATATCTCCTCTCCCGGCACACGGGATAGCAAAGTGTCCATTGAATTTAGTAGGTCATCCGGGTACTTTTCACATACTGTTGTGTCACATACCTATGTTTTTGGAATACTATGAATATGAACATACTACTCACCTCACCTATTGCTTTTCACCTACTATATAGTATGGAAGTAGGTGGGTTTCAGACGCAGCCAATGACTACAAAAAGACTGTGTTACTGAGCACTTCTCCTTTGCCGAGATAATCCATCCACCTCACAGGTGTGGCATATTAAGATGTAGGGCTGGGCAAAAAATCGATTTTTCGATTAATCGTTTTTTTAAACGTGGTGATTAAAAATCGATTCTCAAAGAGCAGAATCGATTTTTTTCATATTTATTTCCGCAAACATTGAACGGAGGAATGGAAGCATTTTAGATTTCGCAAGCAAGACGTGTTGTGGCTTTTAATTTCTTTTTATTAATTACCCACTTGTAAACTGCTGTTCACTGTTCTTTTCTATTAATATAGTATGTGTATTAAATCTATATTCATTGAGTTGAATCGAGAATCGAGTATAAAAACCTACATGAGAACCGGAATCGAAAATTTAATCGAGAATTGGAATCTAATCGATAGCTTGTGAATCGAAATCGAATCGATCTGGAACATCTGAATCGATACCCAGCCCTAAGATGCTGATTAGACAATATGATTATTGCACAGGCGTGCCTTAGGCTGGCTACCTTTCAAATGTGCAGTTTTACTGAATTGGGTGGGGTTCAGAGGGGTTTGAAACCATTTGACTCACACAGTGCAACACATCTCCTTCGCATTTATCAGGTATTTGATTGTGGCCAGTGTAATGTTGGTCCACTCCTCTTCAATGGCTGTGCAAAGTTGCTGGATATTGGCAGGAACCGGAACACGCTTTCGTATACACTGATCCAGAGTATCCCAATATTTTTTTAATTAAGGGAGCTCAAACATGCATTTAAGTCTGGGACTAGGATAAGCTCCGTCCGGGAAACCACCCAAACGGTTTAATGAAATCAACAAATTAAAATTTTCAACTTGAACAAATGCTTTTAATTAAGCAGCAGTAACTGATACCCTATTTCTTTTTTAGACTGTAAAACAATATAAAGCCAAGAACTGCACAAACACTTTCTAATCAAACTGCTGAGAAAACCAGATAAGATAACTTAACTACTAAATGATGACAAATCCACTGATGATCGGTTACAGTTACCTTAACAACTTAATATTGCCAAAATGACAGATAATTGTCAAAAACTGCATGTGAAAACTACTGATCAGTTAAAAACTAAATTATGACAGGAAAATATGTAATACACAAACACGCAAGGGATGAAAAGCACATGGAGAACCTTCTGTGGAGTTCTGTGCATGCAAATTCCCTTTGGGCCTGCCGACTAAACAATAACCAGACAATAACACAAGTGTTATAGGTCCCAATACACAGCCATGCATACTATCTCATTTACATACACATCAAATCCCATATCCCCCACACACAAACACACACAAAAGCTTGTTGTTGGTTGCTGATGGGTCCAGATTACATTAGGATCCTGCTAATCATAAAGATATGTTAAGAACATTTTGTTCTCGCCTTTAAAGCATCATTCTTCAAAAGGTACATTTACGTTGGCAGCCGTGTACATGTGGGTCCCCGAACAGCCGTTTTAGCCATTTCAGGATGTATGTTTAGTTTCCACAGAACACAAATTCCTTACTGATCTTCTCAAATTTATTAGACAGAGGGCTTTACTGTCAGGGGAAAGGCTTTGTGTTTTTGTGTGCGAATTTAAGTCTAAAATTGGAGCTTTTGAGGATGCACGAAGCACAACTTGTGCGTTGCTTGCACACTTCTTCTCTGTTGATTGCACGCTATCAGCGTCTGCCAATTATGAAGCAATGACTGCACACATAGAAACTCGCCTGCATATTTTTGCCAAGGCCAACTGGATCGAATCAGAGTTTCTCAATCCAAGTGTTTGCCTAATAGCTCTGCAGAGATCTCCGTTTAGACCTCACAGCAGTGCTAATCTCTTCAAACATCTTCACTACCTGCGTTCAATACAATACCAGCTCTCAGTTTTCCACACGGCATCAATCTTAGGTACAGTAAGCGTGACTTCCAGTCACATTTACACACATAAGGCCATGTGCTAGCGTGGAGTTCAAATTCCCCGAACAAGAAGCTTGGCGGCGACGTCATTTTCCATCGTCGTGCCAATCCAAGCTAATAAAGAAAAGCGCTTTAGGCCAGAAATATATACAGATGGAAATGCATGGCCGACTCATTACAAGCATGTGGACCTGTTATACTTAGTTAACTGGCATTTCTGTGGTGGTAACAAAACGGGTGATAGAGTTACCTTCAAATGTCTGCACTATTAAACCGCTTGTTATTATTCAGGGAGCTAATCTTACATAACAACTGACTTCCATGACATCAGCACAGAGCGGGCCCATTCAATCATACGTTGCTGCATCACAAGTTTCCGTAAACCTCTACAAGAGAGAGGTCTGGTGCGTGTTAGTCTCAGCCTCAGATGTCATGCTCCTGGACCGCTGGATGAACGTCTGATGCATACGGCACACAAAATGGAAAACACGAGACTAAGTCCCCATGCAGTAACAAAGGTGCTGTCACAGGTTCAAGGGCGCAGGTAGGAACGAGAAGTTGAGCCTGCACTGTGAGCGCTGGGCCAAGACCGGCATGTCCCTCAGTTTCAGCCAATGAATTTTGGAGTCCAGCAAAGCATTACAAAAGAAAATATTGAGCATTTGCATATTTTTTTAAGGAATTTAAGAAGATGTTTAAAGCTAAATTTCAGAAATTTAAGGCCCAGTGTATAGGTAACATGTGGTGCTCATATGAAGTCATAGGTTTGAATATGGGATCTTCATGATTCCTCTCTCCAAAAATGCTAGATTCTAATTTCTTATTCACTAAGCATCGAACTACTGTTTATGTGTTTAGTGTTTACCTGGTTGAAGCGTCGTGTGAAGGCTACGGCATTTGGTGATGAACTGTGCTTCTCCTTCTTGTTCCAGCCACAACTTGATAGCTCCTGCAAACCCATAAAATAACACAAATACATTTTTTTATTGAGCACAAACACCAAAGCTGTTGAGGAACAACAAAGCTTTTAAAGGGAACATTTCACAAGACTTTTTTAAGATGTCACATAAATCTTTGGTGTCCCTAGAGTACGTATGTGAAGTTCTAGCTCAATATATCATATGGATAATTTATTATAGCATGTTAAAATGGCCACTTTGTAGGTGTGAGCAAAAATGAATTGTTTTTGGGTGTGTCCTTTAAAATGCAAATGAGCTGATCTCTGTACTAAATGGAAGTGCCGTAGTTGGATAGTGCAGATTAAGGCTATGTTTACATTTACCTTTTAAAACGCATTACTTTTGCCACATTTACACCTTTCATTTATACTACACCACCGTTTTCGACCCTCATTAACGGATTCGTTCGCAAACGCTGCAGACCCTGTTTTAGTTTGAGAACTCAGACGTTGTGCTGCAGTGTAAATGAACGTAGACGGAGTCTTATGTAAACGAACAGCTGATGTTAACGTGACAGCGCATCATTTTTAAAGTAATTTTTTTCAGGTAAATGGAGGTTTGCAAAGGTTTTGCCAAAAATAGTACATCTTACAACGAGCTAGACTGAAAAAATTATTCATTGAATTTAATAAATGTTTAAAGGTAAGTGGTTGCAATCAATTTATTTAAGCTACATTTAAACAAAAAAGATTAGTAAAGTAAAATAAAATATATATTTTTTGTTTAAATGTAGCTTAAATAAATTGATTGCAACCACCTACCTTAAAAACAAGTATTAAATTCAATGAATCATTTTTTTCAGTGTATTATAAATGCTACATCAGATTGTTTTAACATGTATCCTTATAGATAGTGTCCGTTTCATATTTATGTTTGAGGATTGTTGGGTTTGAATATTGTTGTAATGTTGTTTATGTTTTGTTTAAATTTAGTTAGCTTACTACGAAAGATAGACTGTAATTTTAAACACCAAAAGTCCAATATGAAGGGAGAATTGTAATGGGTCAGACATTATTTTCGAGTTTAATTTAAATTTTGTTTGCTACTTTAAAATTAATTTCGTTTCATATAATTTGTCTTTTAATTTTAATCAATGTTTTGTTGATAAGTTTTGTGAATATAAATTAATAAAAACAATGTTAATAGTTAATGCTCGTTTAGCCGATTGCGCATTTTGCTATTTCTGTGTTGCTAGCAGAAGACATGCACGGACCTTGCACACTTTTAAAAATGAACGTCATATGAATTTTTAATACTTTAGCCAGCCACACTTTTTTGTCGGAGAACGCGTGTTAGGGAACACACACACACACTGAACAGCGACAGGTAAGGGAAGAAAACTTATTTGTGTTTATCTGAAGAATACAGTCAGTTCGTACAAAAATTTTCAGATGGACTATAAGATCATAAATGTTAAACTGCGAACATGAACTATTATAAATATAACAGCGTGAAATGGCTGAAGAGGAACTCCCTACATTAAAGGAATAAGCATTTATATTATGAATGCTTCCTTTTTAAATCATAAAGACCTTTCTGTTTGGTTTAAAACATCAAGATTAACCTATTAATCATATTAATATGTTGTAGGGGGGAGCTAAAACAATACAAGACGTTCCCAAACAGATTTTTATAGGTTCAAAAATAGTGTCTGTTGTAGTTGCCGGCAAAGGATCCAGGTATGAATTTTTGTCAATATCGCACACCCCTAGGCTGTGCAATGTAAGCTATTATTAGAGTAATAAGATATTTTACACTTTTATGCGCATGCCCAGTTACGTGATTGGTCATGTTTCTTGCGTTTATGGTCTTGTATAGTGTGGATGAAGATTCTTTTTAAAATGCCAGTATTAACGAGAATCGTTTTCATTTTAAAATGCCGTTTTAAAACGCACATGCTCTAATGAAAACAGGGCCTAACAGCGGTATTATATTATATTTAAAGAGAGTTCACCCAAAAATGAAAATTCTGTTATCATTTACTTAAATTCAAGTCATCCAAACCTGTATAACTGTCTTTGTTTTGCTGAACACAAAGGAATATATTTTGAGGAATGTTTGTAACAAAACAGCTTTGGAGCACCATTGACTTCCATAGTTCAGAACTGCTTGAGTACAAGCATTGCTCAAATATTTTCTTATGTTGAAAAACCAACAGATGAAATTTATACAGGTTTGGAAAAACTTGAGGGTGGGTAAATGACACCAGATTTTTCATTTTTGAGTGAATGATCCCTATAATAATGTGTTGGGAAACAGTACCACTGAAATATTATTAATTGGACGTGCTAATTTAGGTGACACACACACATAAAACCTCAACTACAATCATTTTGTCAACATGATACACAGCACCTCATCCATGTTCAGAAATTTCAAATCAAAAACTCCAGACTGTAATTATACAATCATGCAAGTTACGTAATTATGTTAAGTTGAAAATCTATTAAAACACCCTTAAAACAACACATCTAACCGCATGAGAGATTTGATTCCTGCTAACGTAGAGGCGAGTTGACGTGGGACTTCCTGATGGGACATCTAAAACCCTCACAAGTGCAGAACGAATGAAATTAACAATCAAACAAAGTTCACTAAGTTTACACAAATACAAGGTATGACTGATTTAGTCCATCACAGACATCCTTTACTCAGACCCGACACCCGTATATAACCGCACATCCCCGTGAGGTCACACTACCACACACAAAGACTTAATAATTCAGCAACCTGTGAAAGACTGAGGTAGACGCTTAGCAACATACTGTACACAAACACAGATGTGAGTTCATGGGCCAACACACACACACACACAGAGCGAAATACTTGTACGTTCTGCATTGTGTCTCCAACAGCGGCGACGGTCGACACATGCCAATGGAATCAGTCCTGCTGAATCAATTTCTCCTGTATAAAATGAATCTCCAAAAACACATCTCCTCCCTTTCTCCAGCGTTGACTTTAACAGAACTGGCGATGAGAGAGGTCACCTACTGAGATTCGGTGAAATCATACGCTACCTTTATGGTTAAAAAAATATTGATTTCCCCTCTCTGTGTGATGTAATGGATTTCTAAGACCTAACTTAAACAACGACGTCTATTTCATTTAACCATGTCCATTGTTCCAGCTGGCAGACCATTCATGTTCAAAAAGAAACAATTATATATTATCCTACAAATTGCTTGTGGTGCCTAGTGGTTCAAGATCTGAGGCGGTGATGAAAAGAGTTGGATTTGAACCCCAAGAGGGGCTCTCCCCAGGCCTAAAGGCTAATAAAATTCAAATTTCATTGATTGAAAAAATTACTTTTGCTCAACCCCGCTAAATTTTGTGTTGTTTTAAGGCGCGACTGTGGCTGGGAAACAAACCCGGACTGTTCATGAGGTGATAAATATGAAGAGTACTTTACATAAAAATAAAATCCAAAGAAACTGTCAAACTATTACAAAGCTGCAAAAGGTATGAAAAATCTGGGGTTAAAGTAATGCAGGACAAAAGTAACAAAGTGATTTTCTCGAGCCCTGATTACATTTGTATTCCAAACTATGACAGCATCTTTAGCACACAACCCTTGAGACAGATGACAAATATTGCGTTATTTCGTGACCGTTTTGGTCCAAACCAAACGCATCCAAAAACAGATTATTTTGGCAAATGGCAGCTTAAAAATATCTTTAAAATAGAGTCAGAGGTTTGAGCTACAAAACCCGATGACATGATGACATGAAAAATATCTGCACTGGGCTAAAGTCACAATATTTATGCCTTGTTTAACACTGAGTGCGTTTACATGAACAGAATAAGCGGATAACTATCAAAAATCTGCTTATTACAGAAAACTGTTTTCATGCGTTTACATGCAAATCAATAAGCCGGCTATGCAGACAACTGCGTTTACATGGTACTTGGAGAATTATCAGTTTTCTCGCAGGCAGTGACGTCACCGCCTATAGTACATAATAGTCGATCAAAAAGTCAACGGCATATCTGTCTTAAGCTGTACTGTTGTATCTCTCCTCGTGTCTGCAGAACCTGTAAATGTAACATGAGCTTCTATTTTAATTCTCTGCCAACTGCTTTAGTCAAGCGGAGACTTTTATGCATTACTTTCCGCTTACTTCCGCGTGTGACGTTTATCTTTTTATACGCGGAGACATGCGCACATGGACAAAACCGTGAGAAAGCGGGTTAAGGTGTTTACATGCCACGCGAAATCGGCGTAATGAGCAAAAAACTACCTGTGCCGATCGGTTTTTGCTTACGCCGTTTATGAGCTTTCCCCGATTAAAGAAAACAGTTTTACGCGTTTACATGACCCCACGTGTTATCAGTTTATTTAGCATAATCGGCGTAAGACTGTGCATGTAAACGCACTCACTGTTCCGATTGTTGCTTGTGTTTATTATTATGTTAATATAATGACAGAAAAGAGTTTCCTGAAACAAATCATTCCCTTTAATTTTTACATTTTTCATTTTGTGCATTCTCTTGTTTTTATTTATGTAAATAGAAACCAATGAAACTCAATGTTTTAACAAGCCATGTTCAGGTATTTTTAGCGCAAAATAATAAAGCACAGTGTCAATAAAATGACTAATGGCGGTATTTTCACGTTATAAATAAAAGTTTATGTATTGTATACTGAAGGCTTATTTTTCTGTCATTTACAGCAATTATCACAAATTACATATTTTTGTCATTTTTATGATCATGAATACTTTGACACCCTAAATCTCATAATTAAAACACGCGACTTAAGCCATGCTTTCACAGGTGGGGTCACAATTTTTGGTAATTTACACAAACGGTATCGCATACTTACATTAGCTTTCCCGACATCTGACATATTTTTAATTTTATTTCATACAATTTCCATAATTTCCATGACCTTAAATCTTACTCAGTGACTCATAATGAATCAGCGTTCCTATGTCAAATAGATTAGAAATGATATAGTAAATACAGTAAACATAATAATGGCAGATTAAATTGTGTATATGGAAATAAACCCAAATGGACCAATGCCACAAGACAAGAGTTAAACCAAAAAAGCTTTGGAAAATATGTGCTTATGGGAAGGGGGGCATGCTTTGTAATCATTTTGCATGGTATAATGTTTTATCTTCAGCAAAATTCTAATAAAGATGTTCGACACCACTGCTTTTACTTCTCTAAACCTTCATTCAAATGCAAGCAGACATCAATGCTGCTGCAATCAGCCAAAAGAATTGAAAACAGTGGAAAATCCTAGGAAAGAGGATCTGCGTGCCTTGCGCTTTCATGTTTGCTAAAAGACCTCACTGTCTTTAAAACCCAACATAATTTGAAGATGTAGCAGCACTGATGCATCTGTGCTTGTGCACTTGCGTAGGCGCCCATTTCTTACTTGTTAAAAGGATTTAAATGGGAATTAAAATTAATTCCTGTTGAACAAAAATTTCCAGACCTGGATAAACAACTGGAGGTATCCGTGGAAACTGATTATCCAGCTGGGAATCATAGATAATAGGAGATGAGCAAGTGCTTGGCAGAAGTGATGCCGATTTAGAGTAAATCAAACGCCTGGTTATTGTTAAGTAATATGGCACACTAATACACCTTATGGCAACGGAATTCTAATATAAGTATGCAGGACACATATAAAACAGTACTATGGGGATTAAACTTTTCTCTGAACAAAATGCCTAAAGTTAAGTGAACTTACTGCCACCACAAATCTTATGCCAGACAACTAATAAGAGCATACTATTGTGCTCCTATATAGCTCAGTGGTAGAGCCTTGTGTTTGCAATTCGAAAGGTCATAGGTTCGAACCACTGATCTATATAAATGACTGGATTGCACATAAAACGCTTAATAGAACAGCGTGAGGTGAAGCCAGAGCAGAGTTTGAGCGGCCATTTTGGGATTCCCAACCGGCAGAGGGCGTCATTGACTTACATTTAAAATCATGATCTAAATCATTTTATCCCACAAGATAAATTTTTAGGATATGTGTACGTAAACTAATAGTTAATTCTGGTGTTATTTGCAATGTTTATGTTTTAATCGGGCAGGATAAGGGATTTATAAAAAACCGTTAAGGTGAGTGTGTCTGCTGCATTCTGTTAATGACACGGGTATAAATAAAGTTTTTGACATTAAAGGCGGGCGTACACGGTGCGATTTTTGCTGTCGTAGGGGCTCGCATGCGATTTTTTTTCCTCGGGAGCAAATCGTACATGCTCGTATGGTCGCGGCTCGCACTGTGTGAGAGGAATTACGAGCCGAGCAGGTTACGAGCACCTTACGACCTCCCGATAATTTTTAAACATGTCAAAAAAGTTCGGGAGCTGTCGGTATAAATTCGTAGTGTTGGTGCGGGTGTACGAGACGATCTGGCAAAGCACTTGAAGTTGACCAATCAGAATGTACAAAACGCAGAAGAAGAAAGACAAATGTAGCACTGCTACCTCAAATATTGATGACTACTCTATAGCTGGCTATGTTTCGTGCACATACACACTCCGGTGACCGGACATTAATGACAAATATGTACAGGTCCTTTCAGTGACGACCTCTTGATCAGCTTATTTGCCTGAAAAAAACCTGTCATACGTGTTTTTGTGATGTCGGGTCACAGCTTTGGATGTGTGTGGAAACAGGAGAGAGTGTAGTTGTTTTAGGCTATACCGCTGTTCTGATAAATGCTACCACAATGCATTAAACGAGGCTTTTTGATATTAAAACTTTTTTTGTTTTACTTGTTGATTTTTCTTTACTTGTTAATATGTTTTATCATTATTTACAATGTAAACATAAAATAAGCCAACTAAATTATGTAATAAATACATTTAAAAATTATTAGACTCCGTGCAGAGACCACTGGTTTAAATAGTACAGGATGTACAAAGAATGTCGCAATTTTTGTGTAATCCAAGCTGTGCCAAAGTTGCTGTAGTTTCATAAATGATTGGATATTAAAAGGGCTGTCGCGACAGAAAAAAGCAACGGAATGTCCATGTTTAATAGGCTAAGATATGCATTTATTGAGAGAGTACATAAACATGATGATCATATGCGGAGACGATGTTTCCCATCTTATTATAGAGCTTCTGCTTTAACAACTGAGCTTGTTCGGTATTTTTACCCACATATATATTCTTTTACATATTTTCGACCAAAGAAACAAATGATATAGGCCAGTGTAAGTTATATGGTAGCCTTAGCTTGTTTTGAAATGATGAGAACATTTAAATGACTAAAAATGTAGGCTATCTCTGAAACTTTATTTAAATAATGATTAATTTGTTTTCATACTATATTTGTATTGCTATGTATTAATTTACATAGGCCTACTGTGAAAATGCACTATATTAATATGCAATGCCTTCTGTATGGCATTTATTTTGTGCAGTTACAGCATAAATGCTGCGGTCTCACTTTTACTTCAAGACACCGCATTGACCGAACATTTGCACATAACAAGCCTAGACAATGTGCTTTATATTAAATTAAATTATTTTCGTTTTACAAATTAATATTTGGCTATAGATGTGTTGTCTTAATAATTTAATTATAAAGGGAAAGACGTGTAACGTTAGCTTGCGTTTTACCTCATTGCTCCTCATTCTGCATTTACAAATAAATAAATAGGCCCACTGAATGTGTTTTTTGAACGGTCATATTTATAAAAAAGCAACAATATATGTAACATTAATAATAGCATATTTACTTGGCACTACAAACATGATGTATTAAGACGGTAAAACCGCATATGTGCTAGCACGAACAATCACTGCCAGAGAAATTCCTTCACCGCCACAGAACTAGACCTATATTGCAATTTCGGAATGCATAAATAGAAATACAAAAGAACAGAAATTCCAGGCTGTTTTATATACTAAGCCAATATCTTAACCCTATTCTTTTTGTTTTATTTTTTTGTACATTCTGCCACAACGAAAGGAACCCCCTTTCATCCTCACAGGTGTGAAAATGCTTACGTCAGAATTCGTCAAGTCGTACAGTAAAATCTTGTCGTGTGTGACTGCGTCCGAATTATTTTCGTATAAACTCACTCGTGTCGTGTGCGAGAGCTCACGACGTTCCGACCGTCAGAATTCGCACCGTGTACGCCCAGCTTAACAGTCAGCATTATTTCTCTGAATAAGTTTAAGTACCTTGTAAAGATAAAATAATTACAAAACCAGCAAATTATTCATGCACATACGGTACAAAGCAGGAGTATTTATTTAGATTTAATAATTCAGCACGTTTGTCATTAATACTAAATATTCAGCGGTCTGTCCGCTGATCTGATACTGTAATAAAGATGAATGTATAGTAACTTACTGTTACAACTTTTAGTAAATATCTATGTACATGATTAGGAAGTTTGCGTTTTAGGAGGATTAGGCCCAAGCTAAAAAAAAAAACAGATTTTATCCACCGGGTGGTGCACTTGCGCAACTTATACAACCCGGAAGTAGCGCCTCACGTGAAAAGTCCTTCACGACAATGCAATTATCTCTGCTTTTTGCTCAAAATTCATAAAAAAGTCGTTATTTAAGGAGAATAAAGGTGGTCGTTATTTAAGGAGAATAAAGGCGTTATTTAAGGAGAATAAAGTCGTTATTTAAGGAGAATAAAGTCGTTATTTAAGGAGAATAAAGTCGTTATTTAAGTCGTTATTTAAGGAGAATAAAGTCGTTATTTAAGGAGAATAAAGTCGTTATTTAAGGAGAATAAAGTCGTTATTTAAGGAGAATAAAGTCGTTATTTAAGAAGAATAAAGTCGTTATTTAAGTCGTTATTTAAGGAGAATAAAGTCGTTATTTAAGGAGAATAAAGTCGTTATTTAAGGAGAATAAAGTAGTTATTTAAAGAGAATAAAGTTGTTATTTAAGGAGAATAAAGTCGTTATTTAAGGAGAATAAAGTCGTTATTTAAGGACAATAAAGTCGTTATTTAAAGAGAATAAAGTCGTTATTTAAGGAGAATAGAGTCGTTATTTAAGGAGAATAAAGTCGTTATTTAAGGAGAATAAAGTCGTTATTTAGGGAGAATAAAGTCGTTATTTAGGGAGAATAAAGGCGTTATTTAGGGAGAATAAAGTTGTTATTTAGGGAGAATAAAGTCGTTATTTAAGAAGAATAAAGTCGTTATTTAAGTCGTTATTTAAGGAGAATAAAGTCGTTATTTAAGGAGAATAAAGTCGTTATTTAAGGAGAATAAAGTAGTTATTTAAAGAGAATAAAGTTGTTATTTAAGGAGAATAAAGTCGTTATTTAAGGAGAATAAAGTCGTTATTTAAGGAGAATAAAGTCGTTATTTAAGAAGAATAAAGTCGTTATTTAAGTCGTTATTTAAGGAGAATAAAGTCGTTATTTAAGGAGAATAAAGTCGTTATTTAAGGAGAATAAAGTAGTTATTTAAAGAGAATAAAGTTGTTATTTAAGGAGAATAAAGTCGTTATTTAAGGAGAATAAAGTCGTTATTTAAGGAGAATAAAGTCGTTATTTAAGGAGAATAGAGTCGTTATTTAAGGAGAATAAAGTCGTTATTTAAGGAGAATAAAGTCGTTATTTAAGGAGAATAAAGTCGTTATTTAAGGAGAATAGAGTCGTTATTTAAGGAGAATAAAGTCGTTATTTAAAGAGAATAAAGTCGTTATTTAAGGAGAATAGAGTCGTTATTTAAGGAGAATAAAGTCGTTATTTAAGGAGAATAAAGTCGTTATTTAGGGAGAATAAAGTTGTTATTTAGGGAGAATAAAGGCGTTATTTAGGGAGAATAAAGGCGTTATTTAGGGAGAATAAAGCCGTTATTTAGGGAGAATAAAGTCGCTATTTAATCCTCCTTGGTATAATAATGTAAAGTAAGACTTCAGATACAAATTCGGAGACTAGTAAAGTGATGTTTTATCATTAAAATCTGATAAAGTCCATTGATTTAATAGAATGTTTGGGCATACCAATATGGCAGCGCAGTGGCTTCACAATTGTGATGTCAAGCGCAATTCAGTCATTTATATAGATCAGTGGTTCAAACCCTGGGAACACACATACTAATAAGTATTTTTGGATAAAAGCATCTGCCAAATGCATAAATGAAAGAAACTGAATAAATGAATGATACTACACAAGTCAAGACAAACAAGCAATTCCTGCATCTGTTTCTGAAAGTGAACCTTCACCTGAAGATTATAAATCTAAGAACAGAACAATTTTCCCAGAAATTGTCTTCCACCCCCCCCCCCCCTCTCTCTCACACACACACACACACACACACACACACACACACACACACACACACACACACACACACTGCAGTAGTGGTTTTGTCTTGTAAAAACAGAACATGAAGAAAATGTATACACCACACATTAATCAAAATCAGTCTATAGAGACTACATTAGATAGCATACCGCCAAGGAAATGGTACTATACAAACCACACAAATAAGTTTAGAATGGAAAAGGGGGCCACTTAGAAAATTTGGTTCCAAATTGCCTATGTTGCAACATAGAAACAGAAAAACACAAACATACAAAAACAAATGCACTTGGGGGGGTTAAGCTATTTCATGCATTCTGACTTCCTAACACTGTTCAAGAGTTAGATTCCTCATGCTAAACATGTCAAAAAAGTTAAAGGGAAAGTGTCAAAAAAGCAGTTAGACGTATGACGGAGGATTTTCGTGCTGGATGCACTTCGCCAGGGTTTGTACAAGTTTCAGAAAGTTTTTTTTTAATATGAAAGATTCTTACGTAACAAACTTTTGCATATGGCAGGACCACTACACTATTTTGAAACAATAATTTATCCCAGATTAAAAATGAGCATATATATTACCAACCCTCAAACCCATCCTTGCCGTAGACAGTAGAGCCTGCATGCCACAATTTTAGATCATACACAAGTCCTCGTAAGGCGATATTAAATATGTGTTTTAAGCAGAGGTGGACAGTACTTAATTATTCCTGTACTTTATCATAGTGTTTGTCTTGGGAAAAAATTTACTTCACTACATTCTAAACCATCGACTCATACTGTTTATTCCTTTATATTGCATATTAAAATGTATACCACAGGCCTGTTGAAAGCTTTATTCTCCATTGGTGTTCATTATTTTTTTTGTAAACCACACACCTAACCTTTTAAAATGTCTTAAAAATAACCTCCAGAGCAATTTTTGTGGTAACCGTGGTATAAGTGGAATAATTGATGACGGGCCGTTGAATTATTCGAAAATAATGCACACCTGCGACTTCGCGACATGCCACATTACCACCTTGGGTGTGCATTATTTTTTAATAATTCAACGCCCCGTGGTCGATTATTCCTTACGTATTTAATACCTAATTACATTAAAATTGTATGCTTTCATACTCAAGTAAAAGTACGAAAGTACTAGAAGTTTAATGTACTTAAATATTAAATATTTAAGTATGTTAAATACATTAAAATTAAATATTATATTTCTTTTAAATTTATGAAATCTAATGGAGTACAAATTATGATATTATACTTTGGAATGTATGTTTTACAAAGAAAAAATATGTTACCATTATTATTAATTGCCCAGCCAAAACTGAATGATAAAAAATTGCCAAGTAAATAGTTCTACGTTATTAAAATCTTGGAAAAAGAAGCAGAGTAGGCTTTATGCCCAGCTGCACTACATCCTGAACTTCAGCCAGCTCCTTGTTTCCTGTCTGCAATTATTGGACAAACTGATTAATCCAGGTGTGCCTGACCTCAGTAGTCACAACAACAATAATCAGACACACCTGGATTAATCAGTTTGTCCAATAATGGCAGACAGGAAACAAGGAGCTGGCTGAAGTTCAGGAAGTAGTGCAGCTGGGCATAAAGCCTATTATCTGCTCTCAAATGTTGGGGGCGTGTCCTCTGCCAGTGCTGACACCACGCCCACTCGTGGGAAAGCTGCTGTTGTCATGACACCCTCTCTCTTAACTTTTAAATGAACAACTCTACAACATGAATGGATGTTAGGGTCAGTGCATAATCGATCCATGATTTTAGGCCCACCCCAAAAATCCTGAACTCGGAAATGGAGAAAAACTTTTTAACGGTCGAACTCCGCAATTCAGTACTACATAGTTCACAGTGCTTGCAATGCATTTCTAATATTTATAATGTGTTTAGAAACAATTTTCTAAATTAACTTTACACAGACTTAATATAATGTAGCTCTGACTGAGTTTGGCTAAAAGAAGAAAGTCATATATACACCTAGGATGGATTAAGGGTGAGAAAAATATGGCCTATTTTTTAATCTGGGGTGAAAAATTCCTTTAAATGTACTTTCTCACTAACTTTTATTTATTTTAAAAATTAAGATTTTAATTTTTAATACTTTTTTGAGTAAACATGCATATTCTATGTGTCTAAACACAAATATAACTAGTAACAACCCAATTTATATCTCAGACAGAATTTTTCATTACTTTTATCACTGTGACAGAACACAGTGATGGTATACAGACACTTTCATGTTAAGCATCATATCCATGTGTTTTATTAACAGTCCATGGTGGTCTTTTCCTAAGACCCTATCAGCATTCTTTATGACAGTACGTATGACAACTTCTTCCAAACTGTTCAAGCTAGACTGAAATACTGCGTGCGTCATCCCCTTCAAAACCAAAAACCAACATTGATCCCTCCAGATAATGCTTACAGATGCATTCCAGTGTAACTGTAACTACCAAACATAAACCTGCTGCATGTAAACATGCATAAGCACCAATCACGTGATTAAAGACTTTTAACTAGCATATTTAAACCTCATAAAAGCATCTCCTGAGGGAATACATCAAAGAGAAACTAAAACTAGCATTTATCAAATTAGTTTAAGTTGAAGGTTCCCATCTTTTACTTGCCCTTAATGTTTGTTTACAAATATACCTCAAAACAAATTCCTTTGTGTTCATCAGAACAAAAAATTTTTAGGTCTATACTGGTTTGTAACAACATAAAAATGAGTAAATGATGACAGAATTTTCATTTTGGGGTGAACTATCCCTTTAAGCAGTTACCAAGACATATAAAAAAGCAACAAGAAAGTAGCATAAAGATGGCCTATACATGTCATATTTCAAGTCTTTTAAAGCTATATGACAGCTCTGTGCAAAGTATTTTAGAAATATATATATACACAGTGAGGAAAATAAGTATTTAAACACCCTGCTATTTGGCACGTTCTCCCACTTAGAAATCATGGAGGGGTCTAAAATTGCCATCGTAGGTGCATGCCCACTGTGAGAGACATAATCTAAAAAATATCCAGAAATCACAATGTATGATTTTTAACTATGTATTTGTATAATACAGCTGCAAATAATACACATCTGTCTATCAGCTAGAATTCTGACCCTCAAAGACCTGTTAGTCTGCCTTTATAATGTCCACCTCCACTCCATTTATTATCCTAAATTATATGCACCTGTTTGAGGTGGTTAGCTGCATAAAGACACCTGTCCACCCCATACAATCAGTAAGAACCCAACTACTAACATGGCCAAGACCAAAGACCTGTCCAAAGACTCTAGAGACAAAACTGTACACCTCCACAAGGCTGGAAAGGGCTATGGGGAAATTGCCAAGCAGCTTGGTGAAAAAAGGTCCACTGTTGGAGCAATCATTAGAAAATGGTAGAAGCATGACTTTCAATCTCCCTCGGACTGGGGCCCATGCAAAATCTCACCTCCTGGGGTCTCAATGATCCTAAGAAAGGTGAGAAATCAGCCCAGAACTACATGGGAGGAGCTGGTCAATGACCTGAAAAGAGCTGGGACCACCGTTTCCACGGTTACTGTTGGTAATACACTAAAACGTCATGGTTTGAATTCATGCATGGCATGGAAGGTTCCCCTGCTTAAACCAGCACATGTCCAGGCCCGTCTTAAGTTTGCCAATTACCATGTGGATGATCCAGAGGAGTCATGGGAGAAAATCATGTGGTCAGCTCTTTAAGAAGCATATCAAGGATCTGGCGTGGCCTAGCCAGTCTCCAGACCTAAACCCAATAGAGCATCTTTGGAGGGAGCTCAAACTATCTGTTTCTCAGGGACAGGCCAGAAACCTGACTGATCTAGAGAAGATCTGTGTGGAGAAGAACACTTCATATATGTATGAAGTGTTTTACAAATGAGGTCGCCCCCAAAGGGAGGTTTTGCTCACTTCTAGGTACAAATGTAGACACACAAACCCTCATGCACACACACGCACGTGATTTTCCTTCTCAGAACAACAAGCAATCAGTAAATTTGATGAACTGCAGCCAAAGAATAAAAAACAGCAGGCTTGTGTTATGATGTGTTTAACATCCCCATATTGAAACGTCCTGTTTTAATATAGCTACTTCATTAAAAATCTTTATTATGATCTGCAGAGTTGATAAAACAGACATCAATTAAGTTTTTCAATAAGACATAGGAAATATGCCAGTTGCCAACACTGCCAGTTCTCTGATATCACTGCTGATATTCCACTCAATCAGACAAACCTTTCCATTTCACCCGGGGCATAGTGGGTCAAAATTTGCTTCCAGAGCCCTGTTTAAAAGCGTGATGGGATGGTGACTGGGATGTATTCATACACGAATTGGAAAAAGTGACGTTTAAAGTGATGTTATCCCACAAGTCGTTTCGAATAACTTTTTTGATAAGTCTCTGGCGTGCATTGAATCTATTAGCTCATATGGCTGCCGTACAAAACATATCGCATGTGAAAAAGGGTTAAAAGTTAAGGTTGAATTTGGGGACTTATTAGTTTGAAGACCCTTTACAAAGACATGCTTTATTAACAGCGTAAGTCTTATACCTTGTTGCTTTTTCTAGCCAAGAATTACCCACACCTAGGCTGTACAGTAAAGTGACCACTCACAATTTGCTTTATTTGTAATTGTTTAGAGGCAGTTAAATCAGAAATAAGATACAGCCCTAAGAATCTTTTCAAAGATTAAAGCCATGGACTTTTCAAATATTGGCTGATGTATTATATCTACTTGGTAAAAACTGTGCACTGTTAACTTTTATGTAGAGCGTAAATCACATAAATCCAACCTGTCAGATTGGAGACTGCAGACTGAGGCAGACAAATGCATAGAGACCCAAAGATTAAAATGATGTTGTTATTTACTCATTGTTATTGTCATTACACAACCTTTATATCATTTTACACTCATGTTAAAGGGATAGTTCCCTCAAAAAAAATTTACTCACCCTCATGTTGTTACAAACCTGTATTCATTTCTTTGTTCTCAAACAGGAAAAGATTTTGTAATGTTTGCAACCAACCCTGAGCTTCACTGACTCTGAATAGTAGTATTTTTTTCTACTATGGAAGTCAATGGTGCTTCTGTTTCCTGCTTCATTACAAATATCTTGCATTGTGTTCCAGATTGAGCAAGATAGCTGACATTTTTCTCTCCTCTGTGTGCGTATTCAATGAAGTGACAATGCAAGCTGCCTCTAAAAACACCAACGAAAAACAACATAGAGACTAAACGCGATCTGTACAGCTTTTTGTCCATTTCAGGCTACTGTAGAAACATGTCGGCGCAAAATGGTGACTTTCCATGTAAAGTAATGATGCATGGGTCAGGGTTTTTTAAACCCACGTGTGCCGCTTATATGAAGTTTTTTGGCCCGCCCCACTGTATCTATTTTTATAACCTGCCCCGCACCTGCGGCCATTAAATAGGCATGTGAGGCAGTGTAATGTAAATGAAAACAGGCTTTATTTTAGCATAAAAATGCTTGGAAACAGCCATTAGATTACATCGCCCTGTAAACTGGCAAAAACAACATACACTTATGAACCATAGAAACAAGTATGGTCATAATAATAACAACAAGATAGGATAATGATAAACATTTTCAACATTTACAAAGCAGGGTTTAAAACTTACATTAAAAAAAGTACATTAGTGTGATAAGAAATAACTAAACTAACTAAAATTATTATTTTTTTATTTTATTTTATTTTTAAGTTTTAGCTCACAGCCCATTCCTTTACAAGCAGAGGTTGAGGTGGTTTATGACCTACACTGCAACCAAGGGGAGATCGAAATGTTTTGGCTTCACTTTTAAGGACGTGTAAGGCTGAGTAGACGACTAAGATAAAAATAATGCACAGCCAAATTGAGGAAAAGTATCCTTCAACGAATCACATTCAAATAACAGTAGAACTGTTAACATCTGGATATGCACCAACTAAGATAAATAGCCAGATCTCATCCAGAAAGTCTAGAAAGAACCAATGATCTATGAAAGAAATTTGTCAACTGATACACACTTTTGCTTAACCGTCAGCTAAATCAATCCCAGACATTTGGAAAACCAGAGATTAGCTCTCTAAAATCTTCTGGAGACCAAGAACCATATCCTCACCTCCTCAAAGAAAGCACACACAACCTCTCTCTCTCTCTCTCCACACAATATTGGGCCAAGTCTATGTTAACACTGCTGCCAAGATGATGGAAGCAAAGCGAGGCAATACAATCAATCACACAAGCAAATGACAAAAAAACGGTAGACCTAATTACACCAATTACTGTAATTACCATAAATAAAGACAGAAACATTCACAACCAGATAATTTCCTGCAAACCCATGACACGAAACACATAATAGGCCTATGTTGTTTCCTAGTGTTGTCTGTTACAGTCAGAAAAAAGTGCCAAATGTATCCTCATCAAATGCCGTATAAATTACACTTTATAGGACTGAAAGGCCAACCCTTATTGAAAGTGGAGAAAAGCTGTCTGACCTAATAAGTCGCTCAGGAAAAGAGAAAGAAAGAGATGAAAAAAGATGCTAGACAACATTTAATTCAGTGAATTAAGAAAGCAGCTACACAAACACCCCTTTTTGTGTATTATTACTCCAGAATAAAATTAGGGGAACATTCCCCTAACCTAAAGACAACGTTCTATTTACGAAAACGTTCCCAACTAACCAACAAGGGAATGTTCTTAAGAACGTTCTTAGAACCAAAAACTAACTTTCCCAGAACATTCTAGGAACCAAAAATGATTAGTTGGGTATGTGTTTTAGGTGATCTGAGTTTAATGGGGTACGAAACGGTTTGTAGCTGGATCACAAAAACAACTGACAACAATTGGACAACAACAAACAACGGGAATTAGACAATTGGATGACAACATGAGTGTCAACATCGCATTTATACCCCCTCAAAAAAAGTACAAAAGCTGTCACTGGGGCAGTACGTTTAAAAAGCTAGAC
This sequence comes from Paramisgurnus dabryanus, assembly GCF_030506205.2. NCBI lineage: Eukaryota > Metazoa > Chordata > Actinopteri > Cypriniformes > Cobitidae > Paramisgurnus > Paramisgurnus dabryanus. Next base: position 26,976,394 of record NC_133348.1, read on the forward strand.
CACTATAAAGACTGCTAATTCGAATCTTTAAAGGTGGCATAGAATGATTGAACGGGGTATTTATCCTTGTTCTGTGATGTGACATGTAGACAAATTTTTTTTTGTTTGGGTCTGTAATGCCTTAGAAGATTCCTAAAAACCTCTCTCAGATAGCTCTATTAGGGTGGGGGATTTTAAACAAGTGGTTTTGCACAAATTTGGCTCCCCCTACTGGCTTAACTTGCAATCTGATTACTGATTGGCTGACTTTGCTGCCACTCAAAAAATGTAGCCAATTATTTTAAAGTGGAGGGGCAGTGAGATGCCTGTGATGTCATAAGCATCAGATTGGGCTGTTTTCTGGCTGACATTTCTAAGGGGTTGTGTACACCAAAACTTTTACGGCCGCGGCCGGCGCATGTTTTCAATTGTTTCCAATGGAAGCTCGGCGTTTTTCAAATAAGCCAGCAGCTAGCGGGTTTTTTCCGCGCTGAAAACCGGCGCTCGGCGGTTTTTCCGCGCTCGGCGCTGAGCGTCGAAAGTTGAAAGAGATTCAACTTTGGGAGAAAAGCTCCGCTCGTCAATGTCAGTTCTCACACGGCCACCCAATCACAGTGGAGGAGGGGCGGGACATTACCACAGCAACCAACCGGCTCGCAGCTGAAGTATCACAGCTATCAAAGCGCTCAGCTAAAGAAAGCTGGCACTCAACTGAAAAAAAGCTGGCATTCGGCGTCCTCAAGGCGTTTTCAGCCGCGTTTAAAAGTTTTGGTGTGTCCAGCCCCTAAAAGAGGAATTTCTATGAGACTGAGATGTTTAGCATGTCTAGCACTTTTTGTATGTTTGTGAATGCGGTTAGACTTCCATTATTCAACAAAGAAAAGGTAAAAATGGTTTTTCATTCTCTGTCCCTTTTAAGGTACATACTGGTACCTCAAAGGTACATATCTGTAATTAAATTATACATATCAGCATTGTTAAATACATATCGACTCTCAAATAAGATCATAAACAGCAAGATTTTAATATAAAATTAGTTGTGTTCAACCGTAGAGAAGTCTTGATTTACGTCTAGAATGGCACAAGGACAAAACTTATGGATGATCTATTTCTTTCTGGTGATTTGCTGTTCATTTGTTGAAAAGAGTTTCTGGTGCTGTATTTTGCACCCTATAGAACTTTTGCGTGTTTGAAAACAGAGATGACGTTTTTTGTGGGCGGAGCCCAACTGGTGGCAGAAAGTGACAGCTCTGCAATAGCGGTGTGTTTTAGCGTTAAACTGTGATTTTTATGGATCCGGTGTTCTGTTTCCCCTATGTTTCTCTATAGTTTAATGTTTCTTATAGCGTTTTCACCACGTTATGTTTATTTTTTAGATAAATTACAAGTTTAAATGGCTTGGCTACTGATATGTGTGCATGTATGTAATGTATATGTATTGTTCTTTATTGGTAAATCAATTGTTTTTACAGTACGAATCACTACAGTACTTATAAGAGCAATACAATCATGTATTCTATATAATATCATTTATTAAATATTTTATTATTTTCCTGTTTTCTATTATTACTTCCTTATATTTATAGCCTACATGTTTGCTCTAAAACTATCATGTTTACATACAAATTAATTTGTATAGGCCTGTTTTTATATTAATAACACGTTACATCGTGTGTGTGTGTGTGTGTGTGTGTGTGTGTGTGTGTGTGTGTGTGTGTGTGTGTGTGTGTGTGTGTGTGTGTGTGCTATATTTATAAAGTATGTATATAAATAATAATTTTAGAACAAACAGGAAGACATAGGCTATGATATAAGGTAAAAAGAATTAATAGATAAACGAAAAAATTATGAAATATTTAATAAATGGTGATATTATTCAAATCTTTAATCCTTTTAAATAAATTATAACCTTAACGTAATGAAAAAGCTTTTAGAAACACATAAAGGGATCAGACTTCGACAGAACACCGGACATCTTCTCAAATTATTTTCTATTCTAATTATTAAACGATTTTCAAATGATTTCATCACTCCAGTCTGTCCGTTTAAGGGCTTATTGCAACCATAAACACTTACGATTATCTTCAAATGGTGTTTTCGACGATGGTATACTATAACAATGAAGGTCTTCTTTTTTTGGCATTCCTATTCTGACACTCAACAGCACAAAAAGACATTTTCTAGTGAGTTATCTTGCTCGTTTCACTTGTGTGTAATTCATTTCCACTGTTTTTCTGCCACCACATTGTGCTCGCACCTTGCAGTGACGTACCTGTGAAGTCTACTCGCAAAAGGTCTATTAGTGAAAACTGCAAGTTTTTTTATTTTGTGCACTATGCACAGCAGTTGTTCTGATAGATAGTCAATCCTTTATACATGTGTATGTTTGTGTGATGGTACGAGCTGAAACATGAAATAACTTTCAGTGCAGCTTTGTGCATCTACTGCCCTCTGCTGGAACACCCTATAACTGTCAGAGGAAAAAGAAAGAAAGCCTTTGCAATTTTGCATTACAATGGTAAACCATGCACCATCCGCATTTTTCATTACTTCACAAATCCCTCCCCTCCAACCACATGACTCCAGTCAAATACACACTTTCCACAATCCATTTAAAAATCAAATCCTGTTCTACGCTCTTTCTCATCTGGTTTTGTTTGCATGTACAACAGACTTATGGCTAGAAAACAGTTTATGGCCGGTGATATGGTAAAAGTATGTGTTCATACCTCAGGTTGGATGGCTTTGAACACTGGAGCGTCCATAAGAGTGATCTGACCCTGCAGAAGAAGAATGATGTAATTAGCACACAAATTATTCATAACATACTTATAACATTTTCCAGCATCATATCACAACATCACACGGTTAAAATAGTGTCGATGTTGTCACAACAGCATCATTTAAACCCCATCCAACATGAAAAATGTTTAGATACATTTGGGGTGTAACTGATCACATTAGCACAAAAGACTTTTAATTTGTGAAACATAGTTGTGTGAATAGTTAATAAAAAGATATAATATGTTTTAATGTATAGCACAAATTCATATATCTTGCCATTTACTTTGACATCTAATTACAAATTACAAATTTAAAATGACTACTTTATTGTAAACATCTGTATATAATGTGTGCGCATTTCTTGTGTAATGTTAATGAGTCAAAGACATGACGGTAATTATTTTGTGTCAGTATGGTTCAATTAAACGTAAAAGGGTTAAAATTTCAAAATAAATTTGCAGATTTATTTAAACAGTACATTCTATTTTTTGGGGACCAAGTCTAAAATATCTGGTTTTATTTCCAGGCATGAAAACGGGTCAGGGGTGAAAAAGGTGAGAAGGGCGCTCGAGGGGCGATGTGGCCTCTGATGGGGCCGTGAGATGGGAGGACCCCCCCAGAATAAATATTATGGGCTCATTAGGGAACATGCTGTAACTTAACTTATTTATTCTTCAGGCATGTGAATGGCCAAGGACAAAAAAGAAGGAAGGAACTCAACATCCCTCCACGTGCGCAGAAACAAAATTCCCACCATAACATACATGACCATTATTTCAATTATTTAATTCTGACGGACAATTTAGATTTAAAATGTAAACATTTGACTAATAAAAAAAAAACATATTTAATTAAATTGGTTGATAAATGTGGAAAGCTGTAACAAGTAGAATTCCCTTACTATTTTACATCTGCAATAATTTTATTTTGCCATAATCTGACCATCAGTCACAAGGCCATACAATTTTAAGTTGGTTTTGCAATAGGGTGGACCTGAAGGCCTACATCTAATTTAAAAAGACTTAATTTTACAATATAGTACTGGTTAAAAGAATTACATTATGGTTTTTGAGTCATGGGTTGAATAATTTTCAGATAAGCAAAAAAGTGATGTGGGAAAATAAAATAAGAACAAATCAAGACATTACAAGCATATAAAATAGAAAAGAACAAAGTTACAAATAAAGTAAGATCTAACAGTATTGATTAGGTAGAAAAACAGTATCAAATTAACATAACACTGTTTTCATACTTTAAATTAAATATAATTAATCTTTTTAAAGCTATAAAAGTGATTTTCCTTTTGTCTTTTGTAGTTTGATAAACATTATGACTCAAACATAAGCATTTCTTATGAGACAAACTGTCCCTTTAACAACGGAGAAGCTCTATACACTGACACATGATCAACTTCTCACTTATAATAAATGACTGTTTTTATGAGAATACTTGCAGAGACTGTGGTATTACAATAAAGTTTGTGCGTATATCTCCTGTCAAGCCCAAAAAAATATGCGTTTGCGTGATTTTTGAGTTTGTGCGCGTATGCGCACTGAAAACAGTTCACTTTAGCATCTTTGTCGCTCAAATAGTCTAAAATCGCTTAAATGTTACTGTAAACGGTAAACTTTCTTATTAACTGTATTAGTAACAGTATGTTCTTATTACAGCATTTCATGCAATATTTAGCAGTTTCACCATATTTACATTTAAGTACTTACAGCCGTAGTCTAGACTAGTAGACCAATGTGACTTACAAGCGAGGAGTACGTCCATAATTCGTTCCAATCCATTCCAACAAAAATCTTTTAGGTCACTTTGCAGTGTCAGTCTGTGTAGATGTGTTGTTTTAATTGATTGACGCATTAGAATTCTACAATGATAGTTTTACAGCGTTTTGTGTTGACTTTACGTGCCGAAGGCAGTTGCTCTACGCAGCTTCAACAAGCTTGTATGACGTAGAACACAGAAATGCGGATGACATCACAGTAGAGCGAGAGCCGTTCGAAAGCAGACTTTCTAATGGCTTCTCGATTCACTCTCGTGATACTTTGATGTCACCTGCCTGCCTGTCGGTTTTTGCAGCGCAGCATGAACTCAAACAAATCTAATGTCTGTGATACATGTTTGGATGACGGCGAAGGGCGTGTCTTCAAACAACGCGCGCATACCCCCCTCCCACCCAAAAAATGTTTTCTCATCGAATCTACATGATTCACGTGGGTCACCTTTTTTGGATTCAAAACGGCGAATTTCGCCGAAAGGTGAGGGATTTTCATGCCTGTATTTCATTTTGAAAGAATATTTGGGGGATAATTGCAAAAATGTCAATGTGGTTTAACCGGTCTGTGTCAGTTGGTGTAACTTTATTTTTGAAAATAAAAATATAAAATATATTCATAAAAAATGTGGAATAAAATATAATCATCTAATTTAGGGTAATAAGATTTTTTTACATACATTTTTACATAATTTGTCAATTGTTTTTTTTAAAACAGAGCTGTTTTCAGCATATATCAGGACAAATATAAAAAAACACATAAAAATGTACATGATTGAAATTATATAAAATTAATACAATTAATAAAATAAAAGTATATTTTAAAATGATTTTTTATGATGATTATGCTGACATGCCATTAAGGTGGATTAAATATTTTAATATTTCTCTCTATTTGGCGCAACTGGCGGTTACATCATTTGACATTTTCAGGTCCATTCAGTCTTAACTTTCATACAAAAGGTGCAAATGTAATTTTTTATTGCATAAATACACTATGTGCATTGAAATAAACCGTACTTTTTAAACAAGATTTTTGAATTTCTCATCTTGCCAAACCGTTTTTTGTCACTGACCCAAATACAGATACTGTAACTCATTTAATGTCGTCCCAATTAACCAAGCCCAGTTTAAGAACAATAAAGCTCAATAAAATGAAATCATCAACGCTCAGTGGAAATAATAAAACTACTTGAAAAGCCTCATTGAATTGTCTGTGTGTTCTAGCAAGTTTGTTCGGCACATAAATTAAATATGCCATGTTTGATTCGATATGGTGTCTGAGAGGCCTATAAATAATAAATCATGTTTTGCCCACTGCTCAATTGTCATACACAGGACATTTTCCACGTATGCACAGATGTCATATTTGCTGGAGTTTACTGTGAAGAGTGTTCATAAATAAAATACCATTTACCGGAGGCTCCTTGACTCAGACTGAAATATTGTACTCTATATAGGTTAATGGGTTGGCCCATAAATAAATAAAGGACAGAAAGAAATTCTGTACCCCAGATAAGGACACTTTCAGCCAGACGTGAGCAGAATGAGGTCAGCCCGTCGGGCCTGTTAGAGGTCAGCCGAACGCAAAGAGCTCCCCCTGGTGACATTGAGATGCATGGCCAGTATTAATTATACATTTCCATGCTTGTTTTTGGACATCTAACTATTCTGCCCACCAAACTGTACTCTACTACAATTTCCTTTGCTTATTCATAAAAATTCCTGGCTTGGTTTTAGAAACGAAAACAATAACTGATCCCAGAAAAAATCCCACTGTCAGAATCCTAAATTCAGAAACTCTATCGATGTGGCTAATGCTTGGGTTGTTTCCATGAGTAGTGCACACAAATATCCAAGTTACTGGCATATCCTCATAGCCATTAGGCTATAATCAAACATCACTCTGATTCCAGAAAATTGGCAGAAAGTTGCCAGAGTGCCTTCTGTGTAACGCAAGCACATCCCAGAATTGATCCCTTTAGTAGTATCACATCACGTAAAAACATCCTGTGTGAAAAAAAGGCAAACACAATGCCGTATAAGTGGAGTTTTGTAGTGAGGACATGAGTGTCTTCACAGTGACGTAGTTATTGTTCAGCTTTTGACACAAGTGGTTTTAAATGCAAATCAACATTCAAGCTGGACTGACGCAGAGATCAGGGAACACCTCTCTATCCGTGATGAAGCCGAGATTGTTTGCCAGCTTAATACAACAGTATGCATTGTGCAAGTTTATGATGGAATCAGAAGAAAATGCAATGAAATATAAATACATGGTATTATTGCAAAGCTTTCACAAGATGTACATTACCGATAATTCATGCCAATTGTGAAAAAACACCCCTGATGTCTCAGGAATTTCTAATTGGAAAAATGATAACTGCGTCAATTTGGACTATTTCAAGAAATGAATGCTCATAAAAAAAAACAAAAAACGACATCCATAGGCTTGAATATATAAAGCCAACTCAGATGGCATATACTTGTTCTGAGACCATAGGATAATTAGCTTAAAAGCAAGTATAAATCAGCAGGACTATGCAAATGTGTTCTTCAAGTTCAGGTGGGAGTTCTTCTGCTTGAAATTGAGGCCTTCATTTATCAGAAAGAGAAGAGTGATGGCTCATATTGCTTACTCAGATTCTGGTATATGTTTAATTTAAACTCTAGAGAGCATCAAAGCCTGCATGAATGAATGCCAACAGGCCATTTATTATTACTGAAGCACTGCTCGAGTATTTACTTCTCTCTGCTCGTGTCTCCTGTCCATCATCTCTATCATTCTTTATCTTGGTTTCAACCATTTTTACACCTGATATTAAGGGGGGGGGGGTAATGCTATTTCATGCATTCTGACTTATTAACTCTTTCCCCGCCATTGACGAGATATCTCGTCAATTAAGAGAAAACGCTTCCCCGCCAATGACGAGATTTTCCGTCTTTCCGCAATACCGCTATTATCCACCAGGTGGCGCCCTTCCGCAACTTTTTAAAACCGGAAGTATTGCCCTATGGCAAGCTGCTGCATGTCCGTGTCTGTTTTAAAGATCGCTCTGAATGGGATCTCTACGAAAAGTCTGTCTCAGTCTTATCTCTGCTTTTTGCTCAAAATGTGGTGTTTTTGCAGAAACCTACCCATATTCAAAAGCTGATTGCAAAAGAACCACTAAAGGTAGGATGAAATGGTTTTTTTTGTTTGAAAGCAGAGGGTCTGTTCTTTCATTTGGTATATTGTATGTTTATATATTTAAAGAAGAACATTTTCTGGAAGGCATTAAACTTTGGTGAAAATCATTAAAAAACGCTGGCTGGCAACTTTTTTTAAAAACACTGGCGGTGAAAGAGTTAAAGGGACAATAAGTAGGATTTACCCCCATCTAGTGGTAAAAATTGTATTTTGCATTCAAACGAATAGTGCTCTCTAGCGCCTCGCTTTTCCAAATGCATGTTGCAACTACGGTAGCCGTTATGTAATCACTGATCTCCTTGTCCGTTTCAGCTGGTTCACGTGTTTTGAATGAAAACGCGCTATGGAAACTCGTTGGTAGGCTAGTGCTTTTTGTCCCTCTTTGCTATTATAGTTTAACAAAATGGCGGAACGACATGAAAGCCTCCTTGGACTTACCCGTTCAATGTAAGTAAAGAGAAGAAATTCTAAGCTTACATAAAAAAGTTAGATCATTGGCAGAGGTCATTTGACACCAATAAGGACATATTTATGAATAAAGACATTGATTTTGATTAATAAAACACTTAAAACCCTACTTCCTGTCCCTAATAACACAGTTTAAGAGTTGTAACCCTCATGCTAAACATAAGCAAAGTGTCAAAAAAGCTGTTTTTCTGGGCCAAATTCATGCCTCCTTTTTCCTACAAGTTTCGGAAAGTTTTTTCAACGGGGGTATCGGTTACGACTGACTGACCCCATATTCCTTTTATGGGCCTTTATTCCTAGAAAAGCACACCTGCTCTTCACGTCTAGTGAGAGCAAAAATGCGCATTAGCATTGCTCCGCTGAGTAGAAGTCACCGGTATCACTGCACAGCACGCGACAACTATGTTATAGCAAGATGGTTTGACAAAAGAAGTGTTTTTGGATGTAAGGAGAAGAAAACCTTAATAAACGTTCCCTGTCTGAAGACAACAGTTTAATGCAGTTAGTTGTTCTTGGAAAGATACGAAATTACGAATGGTTTGTGTTTGTTCCCTGGGTGCATTTCGGAGAGGATTGCTTTACAAACAAGGCTCAGTTTGACACCAGATTTGCCACTTGTTTACAGCCGATGGAACGGTCCCAACTTTAAAAGTCGCTGTTTAGGAGTTGCAACCACAGGCGTTAGTAAATCAAAATCTCACTTGTTTTGTTTGCAATCCGCACATACGTGCATGTAATGTAAACAACACCAACAACAGCAAACATTTTCCGCCTTAGTTGGCATTGTACTGCACTTACGACATTTACACCTTTTAAACGGACAAATGCAAAAAAACACATCAAGATTTACACGTACGCATTTTTTATTAAAATATCCGATAAACAAACAAGGATTAATTACCAGATAGAGACGTCCTGCTTTAATTGTTGCTGCTGTTGTTCCTGTTGATCAATTACTGAATCAATATCCAGATCTGGATCATATGTGTAAGGCTATATCGGACGGTAAGCCATAGTTATTTAAAAAAGTTTTTATTTAAGTTTGATTTCCATCAATGTCATAGCTGTAAGATTAGTATCCAAAGGCGTACTCGTAACTCTCCGCCCACTAACACCTTAAAAGTGTTTCTCCGGAAAAAAACGGAATGGCCGTTCTGTCTTGTAATAATCTGACAACACGAAAGACTCTTTGGACATATGAAGGATGAAATACTACACTATAGGTAACCAAGATTAACATTAGAAGGCAGATGTTGCCAGTTACATTTGGTATAGAGCTGTTCAGGTTGTAACTCTAAAACCCAGAAGAGATTTATTGTTTAAGTCATGGGCTTTACATTATCAGAGATTAAAATAAGGTGTTTTTTTAAAACGTAGTTCATGCATAAAATAAATAATGCATGAACTATGAAGTATGCAACATACTTGTGTTCAAAATATAAAGCAAAATTAGGAAAAGTTATGCTTTTTGAAGAAAAACTCACTAGTGTACTGTAAATATAGCCTTTGTGCAATGCATGATAGATAGGCAGGCGAGTAGGCAGCTTCTATATGAAAATACCTGTATTACACAAAGAAATTTTACTTACTGCATATTCCTCGGGTGTGACCTTCAGCACGTCGAAGACCACAGCATCAAAACTCTTGAGCTCTGAAGGGCCCTTTTCACTGAGGGACTCTGAACTGCTGCTCCTCTGCAAAGAGAGACAATTTCATTTGCTATTACATAAAATGAGCTCTCTCTATATATAAGTTTAAAGAGTAACTCAACCCTAAACTAACTTTTTTTAGTTAATGATCTGTAAGAATGATGCTTATGCTGTTCATTGATTTTAGTAAGTTTTTTGACATTTGGATATAAAGTGTTTCAATACTACAATATATGGTGTAAAAATGTCTGAGTGCTGCCCTCTTCAGGTTGAACGGTGGCTACTGCAGTTAAATTTTCCTATTGGATGTTGGTACGAGCTTAGTTCGTCCCCTCTATCTCCGTTGGGATCTGCCCACTTTTCTTGCATTTTTCAAATATTGCCAGTGGGTGGAGTCAGGCTCTGACCAGGGGTTTAGTTATGCTTTAACAAAAATATGTGTGTGTGTGTACTGACCTCTGATGCTGGGGTCGTGAAGGTGGAGATGCTGGGCTGGCCATTGGGGACATCCATTATTACCAAACCATCAGACACTATGGCAGAGCTCACTCGTCATCTTCATCATCACCAGCTCGCCTTATTGGCCCTCTGCACAAACAGATAATTTGATTTTAGTTTGGTTAAAATATATTTTTAAGCTTATTTCTTAAAGGGAATAAATGTGCCACTCCAAAAGGCACTGAGCCTTTATTGAAACTCAAGTATATCAGGTATCAGTAGTATATGGTTTATTATTTTTCTAAAGGTGCTATTCATATTGACGTATTGCTATGTTCTGTGGATTTATAAAGGCTGTAAAAAGTCTTGAGCTATGCTTTAGAAATGCTTTCAGAAAGCTGATTTGTCTGGCTAAAGTTTTACTTTTATAAACAAAGGTGTGAGAGATCTACAGTTTGTGTCGGTTTCCAATGGGCATTATAGAAGTGCAGTTAACAAGAAATAGGTAATGGACATAACCTGTAGAATTACATGTTAAACACATTGTGCAATTTTGTATTATGCATGCATTGTATGTTTCCGACCACATTAAAGGGGACATTTCACAAGACATTTTTAAGATGTCAAATAAATCTTTAGCGTCCCCAGAGTACCCATGTGGAGGTCTAGCTCAAAATACCATATAGATAATTTATTATAGCATGTATGTTAAAATTGCCACTTTGTGCATGGGTTTCCACCTTAGTTAACTTCAAATTCAAGGACCTTTCAAGGACTTTTCAGGTCCAATACCCTCAAATTCAAGGACTAAATGTGGGGACACATTTCAAGTGAGAGCAAGGTTACATTGTGCTACCTTTTAAGATAAATTGTTACAGTTCCCTTTTGAGGGAACTCGCGCTGAGTCACTGCGGTGACACTTTGGAGACGCCTCCAGGGGTAAGTGCGTCTGAATGTGTATATCAAATTCAACCAATGGTGAGGCTCAACGACAAAGACAGGGTGACGCGGGAGCCAGGAAGTATATCGCTATCTAAAATACTGCCAAAGACGGCGTTACAGGGACGCTGGAAGTATGGCAAGGGAGACGCAGCGTCTTGTTCCCATCTCATGGAACAACAGTTACATACGTAACCCGAGACGTTTTCATGTGTCAAACACAACTATGCAAAAAGCATTTTGGTATGAATCAACATTCGCATACAGGAGAAATAAGCATTTAAAACTAACAATTTAGCACGTGTGCTTAAAAAGTCTAACATTTTTATGATATTATCCTACACTACAGAGGGAATAATATGGATTTTTTTCCCAGAAAACTTTTAGCAGATTCAAGCACTTTCAATGACCTGTATCCATGTATGTTTATTTTGTAAAACTTCCCAGGGCCTTCAATTTTTTTCAAGTATTCAAGGACCCGTGGGAACCCTGTTTGTAGGTGTGAGCAAAAATGTGCCATTTTGGGTGTGTCCTTTAAAATGCAAATGAGTTGATCTCTGCACTAAATGGCTGCGTTTACACTTGGCATTAACATGGGACCTGTATCCGGATGTTGTCCACATACACATTGAAAAGACAAGTGTAAACGCGTCTGTCATCGGAATGTTATCCGATCTGTGTGTCCTGATGCAGAGGTAGTCGAGGACGCTTTGTGATCGGATCTCATTGTAATGTAAACGCAATCCAGCCATCGTATCTGCATTTACAGGTCAACGTCACACAAAACCCCGCCCACTATCATCTCCTCTCACTGACAGCTGTCAAAAATAAAGGACGTTATGTCATGGAGCGCAGGTGAGAGACGCACAAATTCATATTTGTGGAGCAATGCTAGCTACGCTTAAAAGTATCTTGAAATAAATCGATATACAAAAGCATTTTAACACTGCTAACTGTATTTAAGTTATTCAGGCATATGTTATATGTTACAACTATTCATAGTGAGATTTAATATTTAATGGCAGAATTCAGGATCGTTATAATGTTTGAGTTTCCATGGCGACAAATCAACGTGAATGTTGTGCTTCTTTCTGGTCAATCGGCTGTTTCAAAACACGTACAAACCATAATAACATTAACCAAATACATTTAGTCAGTGTTGGTTTTATGCAAGGTTACTTATATGTGTTTGTAAATTACATTAATTCTTACGCACTATGAATAGGAAATTGTTAGCTCTTTTAATTAAATCATATTATTACCAGGAAACATAACTAAAAACAGTTTATGGTTAAAATAGAAATATACATATAAGTTCAGGCAGAGCCAAAAGCCCGTTATTAAGGCAGAATAAAACAGTGGAGTCGGTCATGTTTCACACGGATTTTGTTGTTGATTTAAAGCATGCGGGTGAAAGTCAAGTTCAGGTAAAGATAAACAGAACATTCATCCGCGGTGCGGACGCTATAAGGCTTTTAAAGATAAGGCTTTTAAAGCTAAAAAATATAACACTTAAAATGTGAACATCATGGTTGTTGGGGTTGCTAGTTATTCTCTGTTGTTGGCTTCTCAGTAGCACTGTACAATACGGGATTGCGGTTAGCGCGAAAACCCTAAATCATGTGGCTAAAGACAGCTGTACCCATTTTGATTGACAGCTATTCATCCAGCGCACCTCCCCGCACGGTATCCGATCACACATCCGGATACAGAAGCCACTTTGATGTGGACAAATGTAAACGCGCCGTGTCCTGATATACGGATGATCGGATCTGCGTGAACGGATCACCGAGATCGCATGTTAATGCAAAATGTAAACGCAGCCAATGGCAGTGCCGTGGTTGGATAGTGCAGATTAAGGGGCAGTATTATCCCCTTGTGACATCACAATGGAAGCTAAATTTCAATGACCTATTTTTTTTACCAAAGTTTACCAAAACTAAGTTACTGGGTTGATCTTTTTCACATTTTATAAGTTGAAACAAGCACTGGGGACTTAATTATAGCATTTAAACATGGAAAAAGATTTTTATGAAATGTCCTCTTTAAAGGGTTAGATAACCCCAGAAAAAAATTCACTAATGAGGCATTCTACTACGGCTGACCCAGGACGCCATCATATGCATGTGCTACATTTGTGAATATGACTTTAATGGTTCAATGCAGATTAAACCAGTGGTTCTCAAACTGGGGGCCCTGGGATAGTGCCAGGGGGGCCCAAATTTAATAAAATTTAATAAAATACATTAATTTATTATAAATTGTGTTTATTTAAACCTCAGATACTGTAAATAAGGCTTTAACCAACAGCAATACATTGTTTAACTTAATATGTTTTGTTTAATTCAAATGTTGAGTTTTGTAATGTTTTATGTCATAAATTTTCTTTGGGGGGGCCACGAAAGGATGCATCATACACAAGGGGGCCACACGCCAAAAAAGTTTGAGAACCAATGGACTAAACCACTGTAGTCACATAGACTATTTTAACAATGTCTTTACTGTGTTTCTTGGCCTTGAAAGTCGTGAAAATTTTTAATCCTACGGTAAACTATCTCTTTAACTGTGAGTCCACTATGTAATCTAACTCAACTCCCTTGATACACGGCTATTACGGCTCTTAATGTCTATCAGACTTTAAACACACACACACGCTGGAATCGATCTGATCATAGGTGTGCACCTAATCTATTGTTCTTTATAAACAGCGTAACTGTACACCACTGCTAGAAAACAACATGTGGACAACAGCAATGCCGGTAAACACTACGCAGCTGACCTCACGGTGCCTTTAACATTTGGTTACACGTGAAACAAATGAGCAGGTGTAGAACAGGTGCTACAGAGGCATTAGTATCTATGTGTGCACACTTTAGTGTTTGTAGTAACAGGTGCTATGAAGAAACGACAGACAAATCCAAAATCACAGCTCTTGTATGCGAAAAGCCATTTTACTTACTAAAGAGCTCCAAAACAATTGTTTGTATAGTCTGCAATACAGTTATAATATCCTTTGCAACTAACTTACCAGGCATTTGTCAAATAAGCATCGTGACAGGGTTGTTGTGTCCTCCCTGCTCTCGTCTGACTGAGTTTTTACTCCGAAACTTCAGCTGAACAAACCTGGTAAGAGAGACACAAAAAAAATGTTTTAAGTACACGACTATGGGCATTTTAGTCAGAAAAGCATAGAGTCACAGCATTCAGTATTGCGAGCCCATACGTGGCAGAATTTTGTTTCAATGAAGACACCACCAGGTGGCACTATGTATGTGGAGAAGAGGATAATAAACAGCAGCAGCTGTGTGAGTGTGTTTGAGTAAAAGGTTGTGACTGAAATTTCAGAGTTCAGCATTAGGTCATTGAAGAGGATTGTTCAGGACACGGCTATAGATACTAGACACCGCCCGCATGGCATTGCGCGACAGCCATGGTGATGCAAAACAGGACGTTATACATTTTCTACTTCATGTATATGAACATTTTTTTGAAAACATAAAGGAATAGAATAGAAATAGAAATCTTTATAGCCATTAAACACAATAATACAGGGAAATTGGGTGCAAACCTAAAGGTGCGGTACAACAATTTAGAAAAAGAATTTGCAATATAAACATAAGAAACACAATGACATAACATACAACCCATTGACAGATTTAATGAGTATTGCACATACAGTATGACACTTGCATTATATGCGTGCGGCCTCTACGCTAATAGGATTTTGTTTCTCTTTCACAGTTTCGTCCTCAAACCCGAAAACACTAACAGACCCAGTTTCTGCTAGCCTCTCATCATTATTATTCCCAACCAACAACACCAACCACTTCCCTTCAAAGAAAAACACCACAGTTTTTCAATATTTTACTATGTTCTTACCTCAACTTAGACAAATTAATACATACACATCTTTTTTCAATGCGTGCACTTAATCTTTGTACAGCATGTTGTGAATGTGTTAGCATTTAGCCTAGCCCCATTCATTCCTTAGGATCCAAACAGGGATGAATTTAGAAGCCACCAAACACTTCCATGTTTTCCCTATTTAAATGAGTAGTTACACTGATAAGTATGGTGGCACAAAATAAAATGTGTCGATTTTAAGCGGATAAAAAAATGAGAACTATATTGTATGGCGGAAGAGCACTAAAATCTGCTTAAAAAAAAAATCGCCATGTTCTTTATGCCACCAAGCTTACTGTCAAAAATGGTGGTGTTTTCCTATAGTTTCTAAAATGTCTAATTGGGGATGCACCGATTGATTGTTCAGCAACCAAAATTATTTGACCAAAAATAGCAAAAAAAAAAAAAACGGTTTTCGGCCAAAAATGTGAAAAGGCTGAATAAATTTTAACAAAAAAAAAAATAGGTATTTGATTTTTTTTATTAAATGTAAAGCTACTTTGGAACAATTTAAAAAAATGTGAAAAGCGCTATATAAATAACATTGAATTGAATCATGATTTTGTTAATTCTTGCACATTGAATTGTTTAGTTCAGCATCATGTGCATGAAGTTTAGCACAACATTTACTGCATATTAAGGGGAACAATCTTCTTCAGTCTATATACACTGAAGGCTGAACTGAAACCATTAGCCTCAGTGGGTCACAAACACAAAGAAATGTCACACACTTAAGTATTAAGAGAAGTAAAACAAGAAGTTTCAAGAAAAAAATTAAGCTTAAAACATTTATTAAAGTTCAACTATAAATGAAAACTGTAATTTGGTTCAAATGCAGATTATATCTTTCATTGCAAATTTATTCAGGCAGTTTTAGGATGTTCACTTTTAAATTATGTGTAGTAACTACAACAACAGCGATATACACAAGAAAGCAGAGGAGTAAATGTCTGCAGGGCACTTAAAATATATGACATAACTCGAGAGGAATTTATTTATTTAACACTTTTGGGTCACTTTGAAGGGTTTTCTGGTTACTATGGGGGAGTTGATGATGACTGATGTGGTAACCAAAGTACTAGTAACCAGAAAACACCAAACAACACTTTTACTTTTTTATATCTACAATTGGGTTCTGAAGATCAACTAAAGGGGGTTTAAGGGATTAAAGGGCATGAGAGTGAGTAAATAATGATGAAGTTATATAAAATATGCTCCAATGGTTTCTGTTTCCATGGCAACAAGAGTTAGAAAAGAAATGTCAAGACATTCAAGCTGTCTTACAAATAAGCCTCGGATTTCAAACTTAAAAAACAGAGTTTAGATGCAGCCTTCTTTAGACAAATCTTACATAACCACCGTTCCTTGTTTTCTTCTAACCCTGTAACCTAACATTAGTTACCAAAAAGTGTATAGTACACTACATCTATTATTACACGCAGAATTAGCACTGAAGTTGTTGAAACAAGTGAGACTTTGTGGCTTTGCAGCTGTTTGATCAATCTGTGGACAGCTGAACGTGACAGTAAAACACCTGCGAGTATCAACCGTCAACAGCTGACTCTGTCTGTGAATCTGTTACAAGATCTGATATGGAGTAACATCTCATGGACGACTGACAGTCAAGACTGTGTACGTTTTTAACCATTCCAAGCAGATTCCATTTACACAAGAATCCCTTTCCATGTATGTTTGTCTGTCTTGAGAGGGAATGTTTGCTTGGATGTGGAGTGCCTGAAAGTTTCACTGAAAAGATTAATCTGTGAGACTTCAGCAGGCTGTTGAAAGAGCTGGTGGCGAGACATTTAAATAGGCAGAGAGAAAGCTAAATGACAGGCAGAATGGAGCTCCGGATGAGAATGAGCGTAGGAGGTATTGCTGTCTTGTTGCAACGTGCCGAGGAAACAGTGTGTAACAGAGAACAGAGACACTAAGCCTGAAGGAATGAACAAGTGGTTGAACTACTCTGTTTTCCCACCTTCATATTGACATGCGCTTCCCCTCGACTCATAAAACAAGCTGATCCCATCTTTCATCTGCCTAAACAGAACCGAACAAAAAGGATTTATTCTTTCCCCTTTGTACCGAGAGTTCAGTTTGGTAATTACTTAGAATAAAATCTGAATAAAATATTCCTCATATTTTTTTTCTTATTTGCATATCAGATAGAATTTACATAATGCATTTTTTTAATTCCTTGAAAAATAATTAATGTTACTTTTACAGATTTGTTTTTTTCCAACCCCTTTTTACTGATCCTTCCCAAATTGACACACCTACATCTATGTTAGCCAGCTAGACAACTTGCTATCTTGTGATAATTTAACATCAGCAGAATTCACAGCGTTCAATACATTGCAGAAAACTAAGCACACACACAATCAATAAACACAACAACACAGAATTGGCCAGATAGTTTCACCAACTAGTCTAAACTCTCTTCGTCTATAGTATGCATGTATCGCTGAGCTCTACTTTAGTTTTCTTTCCAAGCTCATTTTGGTTTCGGCCAGCAGCAGGGCTGCAAGATATTAAAGGGAAATGCAGCGACTTACTAAATATTGCGATGTCTGGTATACGGTAAAATTATACCTAGTGCATCAATCTAAACGTATGACTTATTTTTTGAGTTCAGGGTCACAAATCACCGCAATAGGCACATCGATAATGTTGTGATGATTTCTATATCTTCCTACCCAGTAGGGCTGCATAATTAATCGAATAAACTAATCAGGATTATAATTATGAGTGAAACAATTGCATAAATCGCCAAAAGCCTCAAATACAGGTGTCCTAGTGTGCTCATTTCTGTCTGTTTTGCCAACATGTTTGGGCACCAAATACAGTGGTGAATCTGAGATTTTTAATTGTCAAGTTGACGTGTCCTTTAGCCATTCAATTTAGATTTTTTTACTAACAAAATAACTCCCATAATTATTTGTTTTTTACATTATATTATTTAGTTTTGGATGTTTAAAATTTACCATGCAGCTGCTTTACAGAAAGTTATAAAACATTTCAAAACTTCAATGTAAAGTCGGCAATAATAATTGCAATTACAATACCAAAGAAAAAAAACTGCAATTATGGCATAATCGTGCATAATTTTTGACATAATCCTGAAGCCCTATTTGCGTTAAGACCTTAAAATGTTTATTAGCAGCAAACTTGCAGTAGCAAATATATTGTAAATTACACCATGCACTCACCTAAAGGATTATTAGGAACACCTGTTCAATTTCTTATTAATGCAATTATCTAATCAACCAATCCCATGGCAGTTGCTTTAATGCATTTAGGGGTGTGGTCCTGGTCAAGACAATCTCCTGAACTCCAAACTGAATGTCAGAATGGGAAAGAAAGGTGATTTAAGCAATTTTGAGCGTGGCATGGTTGTTGGTGCCAGACGTTGTTACCACTGTGCAGGCTCGTGGTGGTGGTGTAATGGTGTGGGGGATGTTTTCTTGGCACACTTTAGGCCCCTTAGTGCCAATTGGGCATCGTTTAAATGCCATAGCCTACCTAAGCATTGTTTCTGACCATGTCCATCCCTTTATGACCACCATGTACCATCCTCTGATGGCTACTTCCAGCAGGATAATGCACCATGTCACCAAGCTTGAATCATTTCAAACTGGTTTCTTGAACATGATAATGAGTTCACTGTACTAAAATGGCCCCCACAGTCACCAGATCTCATCCCAATAGAGCATCTTTGGGATGTGGTGGAACGGGAGCTTTGTGCCCTGGATCTGCATCCCACAAATCTCCATCAACTGCAAGATGCTATCATATCAATATTTCTAAAGAATGCTTTCAGCAACTTGTTGAATTAATGCCATGTAGAATTAAGGCAGTTCTGAAGGCAAAAGGGGGTCAAACACAGTATTAGTATAGTGTTCCTAATAATCCTTTAGGTGAGTGTAAACCAGTAAGCTGTAATATTGATACCGTTGTATCAATATTACAGCATACCGGTATACACTCAACTTTGTATGTGGTGTGTTTTTAACAAGAGCTGGTTAACCCTCTTTTTCTACTTATTTTCATAAATGCTCATACATACAAATTTAGATCCTCAGAGACCTGTTCATCCATATTTCATCTGAAAAAGAATGAATGCACACTATGAAATACCCTTGAGGGAGACAACAAACACATTTGCCATCTGACATAACCGCTGTGTCTGAAACCACTCAACTTGACTTGTTAAAATGACATCCAGTGATTTGCTATACGAGTCCACTACATGGGGGACGGAAACGAATTTGGACACTGACACATTTTGTCACATTCAACATGTTTATAGTATTTGTTTGTTGATAATGAAAAGATCAAAATCAACCACTTGACATGTTTACTTATTTATTTTCTTAAAGAGAATATAAACACTACTGTCTGTTACATATAACTGTGCATTATTATTACACAAGCGCTCTGTAATGCTTGATTTTGATTGGCAAGTGGCAACATTCCAAGGTTTGAATTCCCAGATTACAACCACCCGAAACGCAGCCTCACCTGTAAGCCATGTGAGTGCACATCAGCTGTACAAGCGATCCAAGAAAATATGACTTAGCCTTGATCACTTAAATATCTGCCCAGAGGAACAAATATGACTTTCTGATTGCAAATATGACATAAATACATTGGTGATTTTATGTCACAGACATATGTGTGATAGACTCTTTTCCCTACTTTTTTGAATAGCCAGACAAAGAGCAAGTGCAACACAGTTGGATGGCTTTCACATGACAATTTTCCTTGCATAACCATTTCTAAAATGTCATCCAGCAGCCATGTGTGACTGACTGTGTCTTAATTTGAAAGGACAGTGAAAGACGTATTGTACCCGCATGTTCCTTCAAGTGAAAGCGACTAAGAAATGTTCAAGCCTGAGAAACACTGCAGTGATCTGAGCCTGAAGCATCTTACAGACTGATTTTCATCAGCCTGCACAAAAACAGATTTTTGTGTGTGCATATGCAGGCCTATGTGTGTCTATCTGTCTGATAAAGCAATAATCCCTAGAAGGACCTAATGGCGCTTTTCCATTGCATAGTACCCCACGGTTTGGTTTAAGTCAGGTCAGCTCACTTCACTTCAGCTTGGTTAGCTTTTCCATCAAGTTTAGTAACACTTCGGAGTGGGAGGGATTATAGGCGTGTCATTATATTTGCGCTGTCTACTGCTGTGACATCATACATGTTAGAGCGTCGTTGTGCATTCCCATACATTCATTTATTTATCAGTCCGCAACAAAATTAAAATTGACCACCACAAATAGATGTTTGCACATCGCGTTTATCACTACCTACTACACATGACAGTTTCTGTACAAATGCCCGTGGCGTCGGTCGACGTGCTCTGCTGAGCCTCATTGAAGTTGCATTTAAGATACGGACATGTAAATTGCAAATGTGCCACCACAAACTGCAGGTCTAGAAAAAAATTGGTATGGTGTTCCTGATTCTCAACCTGTGAATGTTTTTCTTTGCTAAAAGGGAGTTTGGAACTTATAGCAGAGCACAGATGATAACATGTTTGTTCAAGACAGCGCAAGCTAGCACGAAGGTAAAGCTAATCTTTTACATTATAGCTATGGCGCTGGTAGTGACGATTCTCAGACCAATCAGTGATCTACAGTGTTTTCGCGTCACGTTTTGGAATCAGCTTGGGTCGCTTGGAACCCCGACCAAGGTGGTACTAAAAAAAAAGTATCGGGTAGTACGTACTGCACCCAGTGTAAAAGCTCAGAAAAGCAAGCCGACCGACCCAAACTGTGTGGTACTATGCAATGGAAAAGCACCATTAGTTGGTTTAAAGGGGCATAGCTTTTTTCTGGGAAATGTTCAAAATCCACTACAAGGTGTTTGGACATCATGGGCCCTATCTTGCACCCAGCGCAATTGACTTTGTCAGTGACGCATGTATCATTCGTATTTTGCACCGGCGCACAGCGGGTTTTTCCCTCCACAGACGCACGTCAGCAAACTAGGGAATGAACTTGCGCTCCCTGGGCGGTTCAGCGCAAAAAAAGAGGCGTGTTCCAGCGCAAACCATCCCTGATGCTATTTTGCAGTTTCAAAAAACACTTGCGCCACTGACCAGAAAAAAAAAGTTTAAAGTCAGTGGCGCGTTGCTCATTATGCTATTTTAAGGACGCATGCTTGACCATAATGAATAGCGTGCACAATGCGCATACACTTTGGATCTAATCTACACAGATGCAACAGTTATTTTTGCAAATCATAAATTGTTACACTAAAAAATATTAATACTTGAGATAAGGGGAATCATAGTGGTGAGCATTGTGGTGATAGTTTTTATTTATTGTGTGGCTGCGTTAAAAAATTCTCATGCAAATAACGATTAAAATATTTTCATAAGTTTGTTGTGTGGCTGTATTACGTTTATTTTATGTAAATAATAATTAAAATGTTTTCATAAGAAACCTTAATGTATATGAACTTGATTTGTAAGAGTACTTTGGGGTTGGACCTTGCTTGCGTTTCTTGGGTCCGATTTGAAAGCCCCCAAACCCTTTCAGCGGTGAGGGTGGACACAGCGATGTCCTCTGCTGGCGTCAGGTCATGTGTAGAGGCAGATCCACCTCCCGTTACACGGCGTGCCCGATTTATGCTGACAAGCTTGGGATTCCCCCGTCTCCTGACATCATTGTAGCGCTTGGCGCAACGTCCTGGGGATGCCAGCTGATGAGACTGTGGCTATTTCCTCTCACGCCTGTTTAACCTACGCTGATTTGGGCGGGTTTCTCCTATCCCCATACAAAACAACTTCTCTGGCTTTGACTGCTCTTACAAGAACGGGGGTCTCCTCGGCTGTAAACCGCTCCTGGCGTACGCCTGGTAAATCCGTCATAATAATAGCAACCCGCCATGGAACTTGCGCCCTTGCATTTAAAGGGAATGTTGGATGACATTCTGATTGGTTTATTTGACGTTACGCCCAAACCACACCTATGAATAATGAACCTACTTCAGACCAACCCCTTATTGATTTGCGCCCGGCGCAAGAGTTATTTCTCACGCCGGGAAAATAGCAACAGTGCCCAAGATCCGCCCACAAACTCACTTGCGTGTTGCGCTTCGTACTTGCGTTTCAGATCGTTAAAATAGAGCCCAATGTGTGTTGGCAGTGTAAGAACACAACCACCCTACAATGGAAAAAAAAAAATCACCCGCTCCCTGTTTTTTAATCCCCATTAAACCAAAGCAGTCTCATTAGGCATGCCGTTTTGATTCTCTTATCAATGTGAGGTCACATTGATAAAACCCCGCCCACTTACAGTCCTGCATTACCATAGTTTCCACCGTCAGCGAGTTGTACCCTGTCGACTAGAAACTAGTGTCTCAGACTGTTTTAAGATCTATTTTAACTTAAAGCACTTACTGTCTGTTTGTAAGGAAGTAAGGCGCTGTAGCTCATTTGCATTTAAAGGTACAGACATTAAAAATATTTATAATAAATGATCTGTTGGGTATTTTGAGCTGAAACTTCACAGATGCATTCTGGGAACACATGAGACTTACATTACATCTTTTAAAAAGGCCATAATAGGTGCCCTTTAAGCTGCAGTGTATATTAAACAGAAAAAGTACAGGAATTTTCAACTACAATTTCCACTTCTAAGCTTAAAGGGGATGAACAGAAAGTCTACAGAGAGACACATACAGTACATGAAAGACAATCCTCCTTCAAATAGGTAGGAGATAAAGTGTATGCTTGTCCCAAAGAGACGCTGGTGGGTAGCTTATTAAAAAGCAAATTGTGTGTGTATGAGAAAGACTTGAGAAACGATAAGCCTGCCAGCACTCTAATTATCATCCAGAGAGAGCGAGAGAGAGAGAGAAAGAGAGACTATAAAAAGACAAGGTCACACAACACAGATCAGAGGCGAAGGAATTTGACAAATGGTGGTGAGCATGAGGCTGATGATAGGCCTGCTGCTACATGTGTGTGTGGTTCCAAGTCATTTGGTTCAGTATGTTTGTTATTTACAGTTCTGTATACAGGGCTTTGAATGACAGATACAAAGAATCACATAAGACCAACAATTATCCTTTACCTGTTGTATACACGTGTAAAAATATATAAATACAAAACATGGTTCTACTATAGATCAGTGTGTAAGAGCACCGCTCATAATTACACCTGGAATTAAGCACTGAATCAATAAGTGAATGTTTGCTGGTGGTTGGCGTGTCAGCAGTCCAGTAAGTGGGCAGCAGTGGGCCGTGTGCCTGTGCGCATGTATGCTGATTGAAGACTCCCGTGGGACGAGTGCAGCCAACCTTAGCCCAGATCCGCTGCCACCTCTATTTACTTTATTTTTACTCTTTCCAGCTCTCATCTAGCAGACATTTCGTTTTTGCGCTCCCCTTGTTTGATTTACTACACTTGCTCGACCGAATGCCCCATTCCTGTCCCTCCGCAGGCCGAATTTACGAACCAAAAGGAAACTCCACAGGAAACGAGGGATTTTGAGAGGAAGAGGCAACCGCTGTGCCAACCGGCAGCAATAGGAAAAGGATTATAGTCTTAATGACTGACGTACGGCCACTGAACATTCACAAACAAGGCCAACAGAGGAAATGGGTTTGTTTGTTATTTTATGCGTGTATAGAGTTTGGTTTGGTGTGTCGGAGATCAGATTAGCAGGTGAATTGTGGACTTAATGAACTAATTTAATTACACCCAAGGGTTAAGGTTCAGCTGGTCCAGCAAGCACATACTGGTCAAAAGTTAATTATAGCATTCTACATGGTGTCTTGCTCAAGAACTAGGTCTTGGTGGGGCCGGGGATTGAACCACCATCTTTCGGTTTGTAGACAACCTACATGAACCACTGAGCCACTGCCACCCTGATTCATATGTTAAGTCAATGCAAAGATGCGATTAGGCATCCTATGCGGTTGATGGCGTGTTTTGCACGAATTGAGCGTTGCAGCGGGAAACGTACGAGTTGAAAAATCAGAACTTCGGTCGCGTTAACCAATCAGGACCTTGCTGAAGTAGTGACGTGATTACAGGAAGCGAGTGAAGTCTCAGCAGAGTGGCAAAAGCCCCTCCCATGACTCGAATTTCCGCGTGAATGAAGGGAGTAAACTCAAATGTTCAAGCGTCCAACTACGTGCGATTAGCGCGTTTTTGCCGCCTCTACTGCGACTGGTGTGAATGCACCATTAGACTAGGAATGCACCGAATGGGTTTTTTGGGGGGGGATTACTCCCCACTTCCACTTTCTTTCCTCCAAGATCGGCTTTATTTCGGTCATTTTTTATTAGTTGTATATGTTTTCTGCATTGTTCATTATTTATGTTACTTTGTTTTTGCCACAGTGATAAATAACACCACATTAAACCACAGACAAGCATACAGTGACCACACGTAGTGACCATTTGCTCAGCTATTAAAGGTGCAAGTGTTTGTTCTTTGAATCATGCTACATAGCATGTCATCCACTTATTCAGACGTTGACGTATTTAAGCCACTAACCAAATAGTAATGTGTTTGGAAATCAATACTAGGGGGCGCGTGAAAGGAAGTTCTGACCCTTCAAATTACTTTGACTGCATTATTGAGTATTGATTCACTGATTTGAAGATGAGCTTTTTGGATATGGTTGCCGTGACAGCACATCTTACATGACCATTAAGTGACCTGTCAAAGTTTAAAGGTCATAATGGTGGATCAGTTATGGCGCTTTTCCATTGTCATGTCGTGTCAGCTCACCTTACTTTGGCTTGGTTAGCTTTCCATTGAGTTTAGTAACACTTTAGAATGAAAGGGATTAAAAGTGTGTTGTTATATTTGCGCTGCCTACTGCTGTGACGTCATACAAAAAGTAGGTGTCGAGCATCGTTGGAATGCAGTGTTTCCCATACATTCATTGATTTGTCAGTCCGCCACAAAATAAAAATTGACCAGCACATCATGTTTATCCCTACCTCTGTTTTGCAATGGTATTACGCAGTGCCCTGAAAATAGTCCCCAGCCATTGAAAATTACCAGGCGCTGCGTAATATCATTGGGCCTGGTGCACCCTTGGTACGGCAGCAAAGCCCTTGATTATAACTCCAGAATGAGAACAAAGTTCTTAGCCATTTCGGACTACAAAATGGCAACTTTTAATTTTCCGTCGGTCTTCGTACACAATGTAACTCAAGTAAGTCAAGTTTTAAATAGGAAAAATAAATATCGAAACTCATTTTTGAGCGCAATGCTAATGGTCTAAACAGATTCAATGAATTATGCTAAGCTATGCTAAAAGTGGTACCATCAGACCCATAGATCGGCTGAATGGATTCCAAAACGGTAAAAATTAACTGTTTAACTCTAGGGGAGCTGGACAATAAGCAGATTTTCCAAAAAAGTGGAGTGTTTTGGACCATAAATTAGTGCACATTAACAAGTGTTCAGTAATCGGCCCCAAATCCTAATCGGAGCACCCTTAGTAATCAATACACCAAAAGCCATAACAACCAAGTTGAAAACACAAAAGGAGTTATTTTGCCAAATCTCTATGCTTATTGTCATACTGGTAACAAGTCTCCTTTGTTGTATCAAAAATCCATATGAGTCATGCATGCACCATATTTTTAAGCTCTCACAAATATTTATTCAATTACCTCAGACTGAAATACAAGTCATTCACTACCTCCACAGTTCTTAAATCTCATTCAAACAAGTTAAACTAAAACACCATCATGCTAGGTTTGACATCAATGACAACATGCATAATTCAATGACATCTGACATAATCAAAAGCAATCCTGGAATGACACACTGTTTTAAATGTAATTTAGATTTGCAGATTCATCTTCGCCATTCACAATTCAGCACAATGAGAGAAGTTATATATACAAAACGAAAAAAACTTGGTTACTTAGCAACCACTATCTGTGTGCCTGCTAAGACACTGCAGGATGCTGTTTTCTGCAGCCGGCCTTATCGTTAACAGACAGAGGAGGAAAGCATATAGCTATGTGGTTCATGGCAAGCCAGTATGATGTATAAAGTGTTGTGAAGTCTTTGCCAACCATGGCTTTGTGCATCAGCAACAGATAAAGCAAGTAGGAAAAGTGTTCTGTTTAAGTTCATTTTGAACATATAAAACAAAATCGGGTTATTGGTGCAATGAGGGACTTGAGCAGTTGACCATCCTCATGTTTTGATACCAACGGCCAACTTCCAACAATCCAATCTGTTACACATGGTCAAAATGAAGTTCTGCTAGTATTGGGCGATATTCTCCATCTTCCTATCGTCAGCCTATAAAATCGCCTGAGTATATTGACTTTGTTTAAAGCAACACTATGTAGTTTTTTTACCTTTAAATAATGTCTCAAAAAAAATTTCAGTGATAGAACAACTTTTAACTGGCCAAATTGTACCGTTGCTGCAACCTGAGCAGCCTCCTAGCTGCTACAAGCACACTCTGAAAGTGGCGGTGGAGGGTAGGAAACACAGCCCCGCCCCTCCCCCTGCCTGCATAAAGAGTGTCTGATACCAGGCACTGTTGCGCTTTTCAACCACATGGGGAAGCTGTATGTCATTTTTACATGGAAAATGCATAGTGTTGCTTTAAAGGGACTTTAAACAACTTAAAAAAATCTCAAGTAACAGCTAAAATTTTCTATCTGCATGCCCAGCCTTCCCAGTGTGAACAACACCTAAGGGATAGGTCACAATAGTCAAGTAGTCGTCGAACAGGACACTAATCGGTTAGTGAGGTTGATTAGAAAGAGAATACAAGCAACTAACTGACACTCCCTCTAGAGAGAACTGATTGGCACTTTAAGTGCATGAGTCACCATCATATTTTCATTCCACACCTCTATTCTTGAGTCCTCCGTCACACGACAGCATCTCTCAGCTCAGCTGGGATCTGACAGTGCCGGATGAAGATGAAGCCCACAGCCCATGTTATTTTATTTCATTGCTCTACGTGCTTTCATCTGATCTTTATAAGTCTTTCTCAAGATAATTTAGGCTGGCCCTCGGGCCCTCAGTGAGAGACTGTGAAACATGCTTAAGCCTGAGAGAGGACAGGTACAGACAAAGAACAGAACACTCGAAGTAACAATACCCAAGTAAAAGCTGATCTAAAAGACATGAATGTCTCTTCAGTTTCTGAAGGACACAGAAAATGTCCTTTTAACTATAATGAAACACCAAAATCCGACATGTAAGGACATTTAGAAGGATCTGGTAAATAATTTCTGCTTTAACTTAACTGATGCCCAAAGGTGTGTGAGGGTTAAGTTGAGGGGTACAGGCATGAACAACAGGCTATGAAATGTCCTTACGAATATGGTAAAACATAATATATTAAAATGTGTGTGTATTAGTGATGGGCGGGCCAAGGTGTTTTATACAAATCATTTGGCCCGCCCTAGCCTGCATCACTGTATCCATTTTTACAATCTGCCCCACACACGACCATTAAATATACATACGAGGCTTTGTAATGAAAAATGAAAATTGGTTTTATTTCAGCTTAAAATTGCTTGTAAACAGCCATTATATTACATCTGCTTCTAAACTGGCAACTATGGATGTCAATTTATGCAAATTCCCAAATTCAATGATCGTTTAAATTAACGATCAATCAATCGAATAATCGTTTATTGTAATAGTGCAATAAGCCATTACTGCAGAGGCAATTACATAAAAGTTTCCTCACGCCAAATAAAATATTTAATTTTGTCTACATTACATGCTAGTGGGATTAAAAAATGAGTCAATGCAGTTGATGTTTTGATAAAAAAATCATCAATTGAATCTCATAATGAAATATAATGACTAATAGACACAGTAAACTCCCCCTTATATGGGCCATCTGCCGCATGAAAGTCTGTGTGTCCATGACAAATTAAAAGTTTCATTTTCATCAAGTGTTATTTTTCTAGTTGTTCACCTCACTTTCTGAGTCGTTGAGACAACGTTTGTTGTAATTATAGGCTATCCAAGCAGCACACGAATGGCACTTGTCCTGTTGTCACCTCAGCTTAGACCTACAACATACTTTCAGCAAAGATGCTTATATTATGAAGATTTCAACATTCCATTAGAGTGTAACGACATTTGCAGTTTACATTTTAGTTTCTTGCCAAAATGTAAGATTACATTTTAATCTGTCCATTAAAAACGGCTTCTGGTCTCCTATAGCAGCGTTGCTATGCTAATCTTGTTGGCTTCGCTGAAGAGGGTCTTTGCTTTCAGTATCCTAACCGTATTCGCATTTTCGGTATCGGACCCTATAGACGGTTTCATCGGACGCACGTGGGCTGACGCGATACACGTCCGGTTCCGAACTTTACTTCCGGTTTCGTTTGTTTAATGGTCTGACTAGTTGCTAAACTAAACTTTTGAACAAATGCCTCGTCGAAAATAACAAATGTTTTGGTTTCCTAGGTAATCTATGTGTTGTTTTTTGCTTTTTATATACATTTACTATGTTTAAAGAACTTTGTTGTTATTTATTCTTAGCAGAGTTTACCAAAAATTACGTGCGGACCACGACAGCCGCGTGTTTATGTTGTTACCGCTGAAACTGTCTATTAGATCCAGTGCGGATGCCATTTGGTTGTGTCAGCAGCCAGCCTCGTCTCGCATGATGTTAAAAAGCCCAGGTGTGTGTTTGGCATCGAGCATCATTGTGATCATGGCTAGTTTAACTTCTACAGCTTGTTTTAACCGGCTTTATGTGCTCTGCGCAGGCACCGCACACACCTGCTTGCTTTCTGACAATCGTTAAGTTTTACCGATTTAATTCTTATCGACAATTCATCGAAGATCGATTAATTGTTAAAATCCCTACTGGCAACCACATACAGTATGTTCATGAACCAGAGCTGTTTGGCACTTTCTATGTTGCTACGTAGGCCAAAGTATGGTAACCTTATCAAAGAACCTAATAAAATATTAGGGGTGTCACGATTCTCCAAATCCTCAATTCGATTACATTTTCAATTCTGATGTCATGATTCAATTCGATCCTCGATTTTTACTTTTTTTTTGAAAGACAAAAAATGCTATGCCATTATTATTTATTACTCCTATTATAGTTTCACATTAACATTCAAATTGCGTTCTTTTCCTCACATGGTTTGTGGGCTTCACTTTACGCGATAGAGCTTGGAGATAAAGGATTTCTTCTTGCACGCACCTGGACTTAATGCGTGCGTCTTGGACTCCAAGCATCTGAAATAAATCCACCGCGTCATGAGCATCTGCGCTTCTCTCTGTCTCACGTGCACTCGCATCTGTCCGAAGTCTAATGGCCGATTCACACGGTACGCGGCAACCGCGAGTGTTTAGTTCTTTTTCAATAGGAGACTTGCGGAAAGCGGCAAAACGGGGGCGGTTACAGAGGTGAAGCGGAGTTGATCCACACGCCTTGCTCGTGCACCCAAAATCCTATTCCTTCTCCGGACATGGTACTTCATGACAGGCGCCTTTGAAGATAAACATATATACATACATATATATATAAACATACATATATATATAAAAATGCTGCACAAAACGCTTCCAATACAAGAGAAAAGCGGAAGCCGCGCAGCGATTTTGCCGCTTACCGCGTACCATGTGAAACGGCCATAAACATAAACTAAAGTAGTAATCCTTACGTATTTGTTCAGTTTTATGCGTTTCATTCGAGCTGAGGCAAACTATCCCTTTTTTTTTGTTTAAAATATAACCCGCTGCATCTTGACCCATCTCTCACTCTCACGCATGTGCAGAGAGCTGCGCTCAGTCTGAAGTCAGATCACTAGGTAGTAATCCTGTTTATGATATGAATTTTAAAAAGTTGTAGCAATACATCCCTTGTGTTTAAAATATAAATCTCTGAGAGTTTTTTTTTCCTCCGCTTGGCAAGCCGACCGGACGTGACATGGGGGCGTGGCAGCATCGACAATCCCATTTTTTTATTCGAAGTTCGAGGTTGTGCCTTAATTTCGATCGATTTCGATTTAAAATCGAAATCGTGACACCCTTATAAAATATGAAAATATATTTTCCCAAATATTTAATATTAATAGGCTATAGCACACAACAAGTTTTTTGTTTGTTTTTAATTCTCAATAGAGCGAAAACAAAAAGATTTATCATACATTATCCTTCCTGTCCAATCTTTATCCTGCACATGTGAAACCAAAATGACAAGGGCGTAACTTTCTCATCTCAAGGAAAAATGCAATATGAAACGCTTTGATGTACTCCCTTCCTGATAGCAAATGTTATGTATCCGCCTTTCTATCATTTTGTATTTTCCCCCTCAATCTGACAGTCACAGAACAATGTTTCATTGTCTGTGTGTGTGTGTGTGTGTGTGTGTGCGTGCATGCGTGTGTGTATAACTGCAGCTGTATCTCCTCTAGGGCTGGGCGATAATTCGATAACGATAATTTTACCGATATAAACTTTTTCGATAAAACGATAAGGACAGTTCGATAAGTGATCGATAATGTTTAAGCACTGTGCGTAATGTTGCGCGAGCACTTCCGGATGCGGCACGCGCTCTTGGTTTACAATCACAGTGACATTCAGACTTGAAGGAGTGGAAGATGAGGCAAGTTATTTATTTATTAGTAGAGACCTATGATTTTCGCGATGCGGATAACGCGGACGGAATCACGGAATCCAAATGCGCGGAAACATTTTCTTGTGTGTAATGTTGGACGCGCAAACAGGGTTCGTCAAACACAGCAGACACAGGTGCGTGCAGTATACTTTACTTTCATTCAGCGCCGCCTTGCGCACGCACACGTCCGCCCAGCTTTAAAAGTATATTTACAGGACATTCACAAATTCAGGAAACTGAGGAAAAGCAGCAGATCCACCACTGCAGTGAATATAGTGTTTGGGTATGTGCGCTCCCACAGCAAAGTGACACCCTTGACATCCATTTATCAGCGTGTATAGCTCGTATATGTATAACACACGCGTGATCACTGAACTAAGTTTTCTTTCTTGTTTAAGTGAACATAAACAGCTGTTACTCAGTATATTGAAACTTAAATCAGTCTGTCTTGGGTCTTAAAGGGACAGTAGTCTGCTGCTTTTGTGTCAGAAATGTGTTGATTTCATAACAAATAGGTTTACATTTAATACAGATGCATTAAAACAAGATTTTAGTTTTTGTATTTGTCATGTTCTGAATAAAAAGTAGTTTAAAACCATTATTAACTGTCTGGTTTTTACAATTTTCATTCAGGAGCAAAAATCTGCCTTTAAATTTGACAGGAGTAAAGATTTGTTATTTATCATGATAATTATCGATATCGACTGATATGGAAAACATTTTCTCGATAATTTTTTGAGTCATATCGCCCAGCCCTAATCTCCTCTACAACCAGCTATATCAATTCTTAACCCACACCTCCTCAGTTTTTCTCTTGTTCTCCTTGAAACCTCTCACACAAAAAATTTTCGGCACATTTACGGATGCACTTATCTAGGTATGATTAATAGTAAAATAATATTTATAAAGTTGTGCATCTATCAACATTTTGCTATTTGTAGTGATGAGATTAGCATGATACTATTGCTTAGCACGCTTCTAGCATGCCAGTTACTATGGGTGTAACGTAGGGCTGGGCGATAATTCGATAACGATAATTTTACCGATATAAACTTTTTCGATAAAACGATAAGGACAGTTCGATAAGTGATCGATAATGTTTAAGCACTGTGCGTAATGTTGCGCGAGCACTTCCGGATGCGGCACGCGCTCTTGGTTTACAATCACAGTGACAGTCAGACTTGAAGGAGTGGAAGATGAGGCAAGTTATTCATTTATTAGTAGAGACCTATGATTTTCGCGATGCGGATAACGCGGACGGAATCACGGAATCCAAATGCGCGGAAACATTTTCTTATGTGTAATGTTGGACGCGCAAACAGGGTTCGTCAAACACAGCAGACACAGGTGCGTGCAGTATACTTTACTTTCATTCAGCGTCCGCCTTGCGCACGCACACGTCCGCCCAGCTTTAAAAGTATATTTACAGGACATTCACAAATTCAGGAAACTGAGGAAAAGCAGCAGATCCACCACTGCAGTGAATATGTTTGCGTATGTGCGCTCCCACAGCAAAGTGACACCCTTGACATCCATTTATCAGCGTGTATAGCTCGTATATGTATAACACACGCGTGATCACTGAACTAAGTTTTCTTTCTTGTTTAAGTGAACATAAACAGCTGTTACTCAGTATATTGAAACTTAAAGCAGTCTGTCTTGGGTCTTAAAGGGACAGTAGTCTGCTGCTTTTGTGTCAGAAATGTGTTGATTTCATAACAAATAGATTTACATTTAATACAGATGCATTAAAACAAGATTTTAGTTTTTGTATTTGTCATGTTCT
Source organism: Paramisgurnus dabryanus (assembly GCF_030506205.2). Lineage (NCBI taxonomy): Eukaryota > Metazoa > Chordata > Actinopteri > Cypriniformes > Cobitidae > Paramisgurnus > Paramisgurnus dabryanus. The sequence continues at coordinate 27,008,923 of NC_133348.1, forward strand.
GAATAAAAAGTAGTTTAAAACCATTATTAACTGTCTGGTTTTTACAATTTTCATTCAGGAGCAAAAATCTGCCTTTAAATTTGACAGGAGTAAAGATTTGTTATTTATCATGATAATTATCGATATCGACTGATATGGAAAACATTTTCTCGAGAATTTTTTGAGTCATATCGCCCAGCCCTAGTGTAACGATACACTTATTTGTACCGGACCATTTCGGTACAAGTAGGGCGATATGGCACAACAAATTATCATACATTTTTTCCTGTATCGGCCAATATCGATAATAATCGTGATAAATTATACATCTTTATTAGGGGTGGGACGGTTGTCATGACCACCGCACCACCGCGGTGGTGCAATGCCACCGCAGGGGTGAAGTGCCACCGGCGGTTGTGTGACGTCACATATCAGGTGAATGATTAAACAAAATAATAAGTAAAAATTGCAGTTTTTTGTACACAAATAATAATAACAAAAGTTGTACAGTAATTTATAGCCTAAGATACAAATTTTTAACATTGTTTTATGTTAATACACAAATCTCCGCTACATTACCATGTATGGCGTTTCCACTAAACTGGTGGATTTTAGCATAACTCAGCTTGTTGGAGTTTAGCCATGTCACTGTGTTGTGCGTCTGCGTTAGTTTCTATTGGTCTCCAGTGACAGTGAAATACATACACATCACTTTTGTTGTGAAATAAAATTTTTACCAGATTAAAGATTAAAGTCACGCGCATCAGGAAGCGCATTTAGTGAAACGTTATTTTCTTTCACCATTTAATCCCCCCTAAACCCCCCCCACAGACCCCACCAATCGCAACACCGGCGGTTGTTGTTGATGGTTCCACCGCGGTGGTAAAAATTTGCCACCGTCACAGCCCTAATCTTTATTCCTCTCAAATTTAAGGCAGATTTTTGCTCCTGAATGAAATTTTTTATTGCAAAAATTTGTTCAATTAAGAGTAGTGAGTGATTTTCATTTTTGTGTAATGAAGATTTCTGACACAGAAAGCAGCAGGCTACTGTCACTTTAAGAACCAAGTCAGACCGCTTTAAGTTTCAATATACTGATAAACATCCAGGTGTTTATGTTTACTTAAACAAGAAAGAAAATTCACTGTTTCATTTATTAACCTTTAGACAGATCTTTTGTGCGTGTGTGTGTGTGTGTGTGTGTGTTTAACCCACACACAGGTGTGTCAGGTTTAATGTATACAGTAACTTTTACAAGTGTCTCAAAAACTCTGCGTGAGATAAGATGTAAGAAAACAATAAAAGGACAGACAATCACAAACATAGTGCTGCATGACAGGCTCAGACAGGAACCGTTATAGCCTCTAAACATTTATTTGAACTTACTAAATATAGGAAAGACATTGTTCTCTGCCTCTGTATATGGGTGTTTTTCACAGCCTGTCCACTTCCCACAAAGGACAAAGACAAGCTTACAGCATTTGAATCTCTCGGCAGGACAGCTGATGTGTATATGTGTGTGTGTGGACGCCTGCCTGAGGCTTTCAGTGATGCGTCCAGGCAGAAGCCAACGAAAGGCCCCAAAGGCACAACCGGAAAACGCTACACTGAAAGAGACAGCAGGCATTGAAAGGCTATTATGAAGTGAAGAAGATTAGAAAAGGAAAGAGAAACAGAGATGTGCACAAAAGGAAACGAATCATTTCCAATAGATGGATTGCTCAAAGTCAATGACTTTTATTACATTTACATGTATGCATGCAACGACTTACAATGCATTACAAGCTAAACATTTTTGCTAACCTGTGTTCAGTGGGTTCAACTCATGACCTTTTGTGCTACCACTGAACTACACAGGAACATGACAGATGCCTTATGAAGTTCTTCAAAGAAAAGTACTTAAAGCCTTTACATAACGGTAAGTATAAAAACATGTGCCCATATTCAAAGTCTTCTTAAGCCAAATAATAGCTTTTTGTGAGAAACAGGTGACTCACAAATTTGTAATCAATAAAAACCTATTGAATTTCTTCTACTGTGTGGTGAACTCCGATTTTAATGAATTTTTTTTAATAAACTTTCTCGATTTTTCCTCTCTTTATCAGGGGGACAAAGGCAAGAGGCAGAGAAACTTTGTTATTTTGCTCTTCTCTCAAAATACATCTAGTCCCATTAGGGAAAACAGTCTCTGTGGTTGTGCGTGAGTGTGTGCATGCTTCTCAGACAGGACCTTTGGGACACTTAAATCAGCAGAGGCAGAGAAAACATTAAATAACTAAACACCGAGAAACTATACAGGCCTCAATTCCCTATTTGCATGCTATTACCCAAAAATATTATGCACATTTAAAATGAGTGAATCCCTACAGTACATTAGTTCATAGGATGAGGGAACAAAATGGGATGCAGCCAATATCTAAAATAGTGCCAATAAGATACGAGTGATTCTTGCAAAATTAGACTTATGAGGTGCCATGAAACATTTTGATAAAAAAAAGTAAATACAAAGTAAGAGTATCAAAATAAGAAGCATACAGTTACAAACATCTCTTCATGTACTATTTTGCACATGATTTCAAATGACATCATACAAATTGTTTTTCAATATTTAAGGGGAAAATTGTCATTACCGCAACGTGTCCATGACTGGATTTGGGTTCTTTGACATGGAAATATTTATAATAAAAAAATCTAAAAAATAAAAAGCTTCAGTGCATGTTATACTATAAACATTAACAGTAAGGAAACATGTGGTATTTGGTGATCATTGATAAATGTAGAGACAATAATAAGGAATATAAATGTGTCCAAGACCAATTTTCTCATCCTCCGCAACAATTTTCAATCATTGTTGAAGCCCTCAAGAAACTAAGCTTTTAAAAAGAAATTTGTAGGAAGGGACATAATTGACTGTGACACTCAAGATGGCTACCGGGTAAGAAGTTCTTATTTTTTCTCTCCAGATAAAATTTGAAATTTTGTTCGTCATAGTACCTAGACAACTTTTTAGTTCTCATTACCGAAACATGAGTTTGTAAATGCATATACTTAATGTAATATGTTGCGGTAATGATCATTTTGGATAATGATAATCTAAAAAAATGTAAATAATTCTATAGGAAATATTTTTTAAATCCTCTAAAAATAATGGTTAAAGTAAGTTCAGACCTTAATATTATATGTGCAAAAAAAATTCTTCAAGGGCTTTTTAAAAATCTGATGTGGGACACCTTCGAAGTCTGGATTTTGTGAGAATCACCCATACATATTTCGAACTGCCTAAATGTAGATGACACATCACAACATAAACATGCTCTGTGAAAACCTAATTAATAGGGCTGTAACGATATTAATACCTGTCTGATTTTGAATCTGAATTGCAAAGGCAATGTATTATGCACAGCTCTTTTGATCATTAGAAAGTCCTCATCAATCTTAAATCACTTTCAGTTTGAGTCGTTTATAACATAAAAAGCAACACTCATCAAACATGATAATTATAAATATTCTTAAAAATACCTATAAAAAAAAGGGCCAGCGATATAAATATGCTTATACGTTTCCTGGAGATGCGAGTAAATGTTTCTGCACAACAACTTCCTCTGGCTTTTTGTCATCATATAGGGCTCCTAAATGCAGCTGCAATTAGACCAGATTTTTATGTAGTGTGAGCATTTTTATAACCCGTTGCTCATGTGCGACGTGCAGATTTGGATTTCTCTTTTTGTCTTTACAGAGATGTGTGTATTTTCTATGAGGTCGCGCTCCGTTCCTTACAGTGGGACACGTCTTCACATCCCCATCAAACAGCGCATACAACACATATCTATCTATCGCAAAAAATTGCATCCTCATGCAGAAAGTTTATTTTTGCATGCATTTCAAAGTTTGGCAGTGCACGTGTACAGAGCGATCTCTCTAACGTCTTAAAGCTACAGTAACCCAATTCATCTCTCAATAAAATCACTCTCTGCTCTTCACTGAAGAACTGTTGTACTTAAACCAATGCATGTATATTTAATTCATACAGTAAAGACTGTGAAGTGTTTTATTTTCATTTGTCTTTCAAATGTCTTTTAACAGACATAAACCTTTTTAAAAGGCATATTACATTTTTCTTTTTCAAAAGAAATATTTGTTGTGCTAATTTATTTGATTCTCTATTAAAACAATAATATACCCAATTACTGCAAGTAACAAAGGTAACATCTGTGGTATTACTTTATCTAGAAAAAATGTTAACAATTACAGTCATCAAAGAGCTTACATATCAGCTTAAAGAATAGGTATCGGCCATTCACGAAAACAACAAATAGGTAATCATATCGGAGCATCCCAAGTTTTCTACATAACGTTTTTTTAAAGAACATTGTGTGAAAATATAACCTTTATATCTTTAATACTGACCATGTCAAATAATTGAATTAAAGTGAAATCAATGAGAGCAGGGCTCAAAATTGCGACCATTTTGGCAAAACCTCAAAATATATTTGGAAGCGTTTGTGCAAATGATTGTTGTGGTGCAGCTTGTTTTCAAGGGTTAGTTCACCTCAAAATTAAAATTTTATCATAAATCACTTACCCCTGTGTCTTTCTTAACCGCCAAGTCCTTTGATTCGTTCAGTGCACATTCACAAGCAAACTACAGCGCATGCTGCTGACGTGACACAAATTACTTATTCTGTGTATGATGGCAACTACATCAGCAGCATGAACGTGCACTGACCAACCCAGGAGGAGAACAAATTGTGGAATAAAATCATTTGTTTTGTTTTCTTTGCGCACAAAAGTGTTCTCCTTGCTTCGTAATATTATGATTGAACTACTTTTGGAACATGGGCTTCTTTGGCGATGTCTTTCATTCTTTTCTGGGCTTGATTGTGAAAACCAAACTGCATTCTATGGGACAGTCACAAGCCGCCAGGTTTTCATCAAAAATATCTAAAAAGTGCTCTGAAGGCAATCGAAGGACTTTGTGGTTTAGAACGACACAGGGGTGAGAGATTTATGATAAAATTGTAATTTTGCGGTGAGCAAACCCTTTAAGTTCTTTACAAAACGTGAGCATATAATGTGGAATATTAAGCGAAAGTCTCAGAGACCAATGAACTCAATAAGGAAGACTATGATCCGTGCAGTTTTTTTTTATCCAAGAACACAAATACATGAAGTTCATATTCAGAGTTGCTGTCAGAGTTCATTTCTTGTTTCAATGAAAAATGCAATTGTCAAATAAACACAGACAACCCATCATAATAAAAGTTTATTGTGTATTAAAATCTACTTTTTAAATAATACAAATTTTCATTTCTTAAGTAATATAAAATCATCCTCAAAAGATTTGTACTTTCATTTTAAACAAAGTTATGTTATGCAGCACTTTGACCAAAAAGCAATGTTTTGATAAAAATTTATTTGTTTTATTTTTGATTGATTATTTTAGAAAAGATACATTTTTATTACATTTTATAAATTCAGTTTATTAAACATGCTGTTTGATAAGAAAAAATTAATTAAGCATTCAAGAAAAATAAAACAAATGGGATTTGTGAAAATAAAAAACTCAATTTTAAATACATTATGTTTAAATAACATTAAATGGTTTTTATAGGGCCTCATGAATCTACAAGTTTTAAGCATAAAAGGGTTTGTTTAAAAATGGTACAAGCACATATCAACTGTGTGGCAAATAATTTAAGATCCATTTTGATTGTTCAAGCTTTTAATCTTCACGATGAAGTTGTGGCACTCCTATAATTTTCAATGGATTCTCCCAAATTTTTACTGGTGCTTTAACTTTTACATTTTGAAATTTATAAATAAAAAGTTAATTTCAAGCCTGATGAAATCAAACTTGGATGCTTCTTATCCCATATTTAGATTATGAGTCTGGATTTTAGATTTTTGGATTTTAGAGTAAAAAAATGGAGACTTCTGAAGTGGATCTATCTGTTTAAAAGGGAGTCAAATAATGTTTTAAACCTAATAATGTGTGTGTGTGTGTGTGTGTGTGTGTGTGTGTGTGTGTGTGTGTGTGTGTGTGTGTGTGTGTGTGTGTGTGTGTGTGTGTGTGTGTGTTTTCTGTGATGGCAAATTATGAAGGACCCAAAATAGAAAATGCTAATCTCTCTCACATACCCACACAAAGCTGTTGAGTATATAAAGTGCAGTGGACTGAACACAGGTGAACAGATTGCTGAGGGATAATCTGCCTGAAAGACAAAGACAGACACATACACAGACATAAACAAGACTGATAGAACAACATAAAAGCTGAAGATGATTTAGGAATGACAATGAAATACAGAAACATAACAGACACAAAAGATATGAAAGGGAGTGAAGAAACCAGAGCACAATGGCACAATTGAATCAAGTTCATCTCCATATGCCGAACAGCAGAAGAGTACAGAGAGGATCATGAAGAGCTGTGACTCTCCCATAAGCTAACACACTAATATCTGATAAACTATATATACAGCGTTATACTGCGTATCCCTCAGACATTTATTTAGGCCTGCAATGTTAAAAAACATAATGCAACAAAAAAACAAAAAAACAAACTTGACATAAGTGTTCTGTTGCCCAAATATTGGAGAGATCAGAAGGCACAGGCAGACTTTATTAGTAAACTGGATCTCTCTATATGTAAGGCTTTACATGTACATTTTAGTTAGCCTTAGGGATGCATCGATACCGATACTGGTATCGGGTATCGGCCTCGATACCACATTTTCTAAAGTACTCGTACTCGTTAAAAGTCCCCCGATACCAGGGATCGATACCACGGTCTGAGAAATGTCTATGTTTGAGTGGCGTGTAAGGGGTTAATGCCTCTTGTGTTGTCCAAAGAGGCAGAGTTTACAACAAACTGGAAAACTAGTCACTTGTTTTTTTGTTAAATTATATGACTAAAGCTGTTACCTGTAAATTTGAATCATGTTTTTTATTAAGTACTCAGTATCGGTATCGGCAAGTACTGAAATGCAAGTACTCGTACTCGTATTCCAAAAAAGTGGTATCGGCGCATCCCTAGTTAGCCTCATTATAAGCCCATAGTATAGCTTAGTGTAGCCAGACTGTTGGCTTAAAGTATGGTCCACATGGCAGCATATTCTAGCCAAGAACTGCCTAGGATAGGAAGATGCTGATGTCTGATCGAAATGTTCTTGACGTGGTGTAATAGAGAAAAATAACTCATAAAAGAACATACAATCGCACACCAATTATAAATAAACTTTCACTTGACTTTGAGGAATCAAACAAAGCCTGCCAACTTTTGAATATTACTCAACCATGTTTTTTTTATATAAATTTAGGAAAAAGTTAACTTTTTGATAGTTAAAGTACCATGGTGTATTTGGTGTAATGTAATGTGTTGGTGTGGTTTATGGTTCGAAAAACACATTATTTTGCATATACTAAGGATGCAACAAATACAGTTAGTCCACAGTTCAATACTTACCTTGCTATTTAATGTTCGGTTCAAGCCCATTAAAGTCATTTATTTAATGAAACTTAACAGTACAGTAGCTTTCACGCTTTATGCTGTGTACACATGTATTCATATCTCGTTCCTCACTCTAGATAACTTGGGATTTAACTTTGTATCATGCAAATTTTCTGCTTGAGTTTAAATTGTTCAACTTGCGAGGATGACACGTTTGAGGTAAATAGTGCGCCATTCTCATTGTCCCATGCTTTGCGTCTTTGCATGGACTTTGTATGTAACAAATCGTGGCATCCCTAGAATATAGCGTACATTATTGTTGCTCCTTTATGCCCTGCCTCTCTGAAATGCGTCAATTTTGTACAAAGCTCATTATTCTGAAAGGCACCTTTTTTTCAATTATTTATTTCACATTGATTTAAATCTGAAGTCCAAATTAAATATATTAATATTATATTCTCACAGAAGGTTCTTTACATTATATAGACCCCTGAACATTATATAGACCCCTGAAAGCAACTTCAAAGAAACAAAATAACTTTACAGGGCTGTTGCAGACTGCAGAGTTTATATGCATGGACCAAATTCCTATTTATGCTGTTGACAAAACCAGGATTTAGAAATCTTGTGGAACAGCTTGACAGAAGATATGAGATGCAAAGTAGAAAATACTTTCCAGAGACAGAAATTCCCAAATTGTACAATAATTGTTTTCTATTAATTTACTATTTGAGGCTGTTTATTTGTAACCTATGGTACAGATACCGGGGTATTAAGTTCTGGTACTGCACGGAACAATTTTGGTATCAAGCCAACCCTAATAGCCAATCACTTAGTTGTCAATCACATTGTATTTCCATTTTATGTGCAATATGTATCAAAGGAATTAGCGATGACATCATGCAAACAACGAGATCTTCGTCTTTGACCACATAAGAGACACAGTTTGAGTTGATGTGTGTTGACAACATCCCATGTGCTGTCGTTGCCCCATACAGCAATTCAAAATAAGACACTTTTTGCTTGCCTTGAGGACTCGTGACAGCGGACAAAAGTTTACATGTTTCACAGTGCATGAACGTGAGTGTTTGCGTACGAACAAAAAAAAGAGGCGGTGCTCCCATTGCTCTGAAGTGCACGCCAAAACACACACCCCACACAGCTGTGAGTGATCGTGTAAGTGTTTGTGTGTGGTGAGAGAGGGGAAGCTGGCTTCACAAGCTTGCTCAACTGTGACATTGTTTGTGCTCAAGTGTAAAGTCATGTGGGCTCTTCCGAAAACATCACGTCTTAAAGTTGCTGAGAGGGAAACATGCATTTTGACGTTGTTGTTGGTCACTGTGACTGACAACCAGATGAGTCAACAAGGAAGTGCTTCAGTGGCTTTAAAGGGAACATTTTTTAAGATGTAAAATAAATCTTTGGTGTCCCCAGAGTACATGTGTAAAGTTCTAGCTCAAAATACTATATAGACAATTTATTATAACAGGTTAAAAATGCCACTTTGTAGGTGTGAGCAAAAATGTGGAAGAAATATGCAAATGAGCTGATCTCTGTACTAAATGGCAGTGCCGTGGTTGGATAGTGCAGATTAAAGGGCGGTATTATCCACTTCTGACATCACAAGGGGAGCCAAATTTCAAAGACCTATTTTTTCAAATGTTTGCAGAGAATAGTTTATCAAAACTAAGTTACTGGTTTGTTCCTTTTCACATCTTCTAGGTTGATTGAGGCACTGGGGCCCAGCACTTAAACATTTAAAAGTCAGATTTTCATTATATGTCCCCTTTAAAGGGAAATGGAGCTCTTGTTTTCTGCTTAAATTTCAAATATATTCCTTTGTGAGCAAAGAAATGTATACAGGTCTGTAACAACTTGAGAGTGAGTAAATGACAGAATTTTCATTTTTGGATGAACTATCCCTTTGAGTAGGTGACACATTATATTATGTTAATATTCACATATTTATTACAGTGATTTCCCCAAGTATTGCACAAATTAGAAATGCACCACCAACTGCAATTTTCTTGGCCGATTCAGATTTCCAATTTTTCTAGTGTGACCCTAGCCCAAGTGTTTGCTGAATACCAAATGCTGAAAATATTGTATATTTATGGATGGGCATTTTTCAGTAATATAATATTCAAATATTTGAGGCTCAAATATTCGTTTATTTAAATGACGTTCATTAAGACATGTTTTTAAAAGTTTATGTATTCTTCATTTTGTCACAATTTCACAGAAGGCTTATAATTAGGAAATGTGCACAACAAGAAACGCTTATTTTTAAACAAGCAAACATCTGAATAGGATTTTTTCTCTTTGAATAATTATTGCAGATTGAATATCCAACCGTTCGTGCACATCTATTCTCTAGTTATATTCCCTTAACCAATAAAACTGAAATTCATTATAGCCTTCATATTTAAGGCTACTTACTGGCTCTTTTCATCAGTATCTCTCACCTGCCGTTAAGGGGGCACATCTTGAAAATCTGACTTTTTTCATGTTTAAGTGCTATAAATGGGTCCCCAGTGCTTCTATCAACCTAGAAAATGTGAACAAGAACAACCCAGTAACTTAGTTTTGATAAACTATTCTCTGCAAGCATGTGAAAAAATAGCTGAAATGTAGCTCCCCTTCTGATGTTAGAAGGGGATACCACCCTTTAATCTGCACTATCCAAACACGGCACTGCCATTTAGTAGAGAGATCAGCTCATTTGCATTTTAACGGACACACCCAAAAATGGCACATTTTTGCTCACACCTACAAAGTGTCAATTTTAACAAGTTATAATTAATTATCTATATGATATTTTGAGCTTAAACTGCACATACGTACTATGGGGACACCAAAGATTTATTTGACATTTTAAAAAAGTTTTGTCAAATGTTCCCGTTAAGATATAGCTCAGCACAACCACATTCCTTAAAGCTGGTGCGCGCACACACACACACACTTAAACAACAATGTTGGCATCTAACAAGGTGTCATCATGCAACATCTGCATACAATCACCCTCTTCAGTTGACGGCCTCCAACATCACAACCACTTTCGAGTCTTTTCAATCTCAAACACACTCACGAATACGCACACACACACACACACACATATACACACACCATTGAAAATCAGAGTGTTTCAAACTCGCATCATAGAGCCAAAATCTCACACATAACCAAACAAGGATCATGAATATGAGCTCCTCACACACACAAGTTGACCATACAAGGTGACTAACATGTAGATGAAAGGTTAAAGATAAATCGCACACACAAATACCATTTCAAGCGCTCTCTTGAACGAACAAACAAATGACTCACATGCACAATCAAATCATGATATTAGGGCCGGACGTAAATCTCTATGTAATGCTTATAACATTTCATAACAGGACCTCAGGTTCTTCTAGCAATAGTCAGTCTGTGTATTTGTTGACTCATATCTGTTGTGAAATAATTACTTTAACATTTATGAATTTGGCAGATGCTTACTTGTATATCAAAACTAGATGATCTATGAACACCAGGGCTGAACAATGCATGTCTATGGACTCTTTAGTTTATAAAGGAGTGTGTGTGCAAAGTACTGTACAAGTAACCAGCTATTTTTTAAGCTTAGAAAGAGCTGCTCAATTATGGGAAAAATTACAATCACAATTATTTAACATAATTCCTAAGTGACTTTGAAAACATGCATTTATTTAACCTTTGTATTAAGTAAGGGTTGCAATAGGTTACACATGTCAAAGGAGTGGAGCCTTATATAAGTGCCTTAAACCTCATTTACACAGCACTGTGATCCCAGAAAATACACGTAAAATTGGCAGACAAACCTCTGTGTGAAACGTCCCGTACATTTTCTGGGATCGCTCCCTGAAAGAGGAATTAATAACATTGCTATAACTCCGGATTCACACTGCAAGCGTGAGCAGCACGTAAGCGGCACGTGTTTTTTTCAGCGCCCATGTTAACAAGTTAAAGCATGCACTCCGCATGCGTGAGCAGCACGTGCTCGCGTGGCAGGAGCGTCGCTGAAGCAGCAGTGCTGCGATCATTTCGGCGTCGGCTCTATTTTTGCTGCGCTGCTCATGTTCAATTAAAGTGACAGTGCATTGTTTATGGTTTAAATGGTCATGGATTGACAAGAAGTGTCATTTTACAATAAAATCACGAATGTGACGCCAAGTGTGTTTCAAACAGTCATGACTTTGAGCAATTTAAAAGAAAGCAATGAAATATTTAAAAACACCAGAAGACTGCACTTTCACTCTCTGCCCATCAAATGAGTCCTCATCCATCTTAATAATCTTCAGAAAAATAGATACATATCTAAATCTAATGCTTTAACTGTTAAAAAGGAAAAACGATCGACTGTTTCATACTGCTTCATGCTGTCAATCACTGAGTGCATTTTTTATCGTAAAACTTCAGAAATTACACTGACCATCAAAAAGCGTCTTGAAGAGGTTTTGCTAATAAATGCATGTAAAATAATGTAATGTGAACTTGAGATTTTTATACTGTTATTAAAACTGTATATAAGTATGTGCTGCAAACACAGCCGGTGTGAAAGCACAATGGCCACGTGCAGCAAACGCTCTCCTCACGCGCTGCCCACGCTATGCATACACGCTGCTCACGCTTGCGGTGTGAAACCGGCGTAAGATACCTGGAAAGCCCTCAGTGTTAATGAAATGCAGAAACAATGCCGTAAGGGGCGTGTTGTAGTGAGTACGCGTCTGTCATGGCAAAATTAAGTTATGGTTCAGCTCTTTAAAACGCAACAAGATATACCGTTCAGCTCTTCAAAGCGTTTTTTTAATTCACATTTTCATTCACAATGAGAAATGTCTGCAAACTGGACTGAAGGGAGCTCATCAAATATCTGAAGCTGAGATCATTCACCAGCAACTTGAACGGCACGTCACATGCTCCTTTATAGTCCTATCATAAACAAAAATGCAAGCGAGTGTTTTCTGGAGAAAGAAATAATGGATAATAAGCAAACTTCAGACGCTGCGGAAAATAAAACTATACTAACAAGTGCAGGACTTCACATCACGTGTCTTTCCGGGATATTTACGGTATCTGTATGAATGCACACACAGATTCTGGCAAATTGGCAGTGTGAGTGAACCAAAAATCAAACAATCCCGCACAAATCCCAGATGCATTTCCCATCTATTTTCCGTAATATCTGTGTGAAAAGGGCTTTATATACTAAGGCTGGGCCGATACCACTTTTTCATGTTTGATACCGATGTCAATACCACAACCTTGAGTATCTGTCGACACCGATCCAATATCATCTCTATCGCCCTTTTATTCAATTAAGCTGCAAATAACCAATTTGTTAGCCGTACAAAAAGCTTAAACAGAGCTACAGAACTCAAACGTTTTACTGTGCAAAAAATGACTGTGCAAATTCAAGACTCAATGAAACATTGTGCAATTCTGCTGCTTCATTTTTGTTTAAATATTTCAAACAGACTAGTGTCAACATTTTTAGTTAATCAGCAAAAAAATTCAAAATGAAATTTAAGGTGTAAATTTTGACAATTTATAGTGCAACTTTGTGCAAATTCGTGTTGCATGGCAAGTTGCGGTTTACGCCAAGTGACAAGGTCCGTGTTGGCCATTTTCGTCAATATCGGACTTATATCAATAATCTTGTTTTGTTAATAGTTTGAATCAAAAATTTATATTGAAAACCAATAGAGCTGGGCAAAAAAAATCGATTTTTCGATTAATCGTTTTTTAAACGTGGTCGATTCAGAATCGATTCTCAAAGAGCAGAATCGATTTTTTTCCCCATATTTTTTTGTGCAAACATTGAACGTAAGATTAACATTAATCAAATTACTAGTCTTCTTCACTAGATGTCACCCTCTTTTTTGCCTTGCGCGATGTTTCCTTCATTCTTTCATTGAGTGCTTAAAATGGCGATTTTAGGGGGTTCATCGACGATAATGCTACCTTCACATAAAAAGTAAGAGGTATGGAAGCATTTTAGATTTTGCAAGCAAGACGACAAGGTTAGTGTTGTGGCTTTTAATTTCTTTGTATTAATTACCCACTTGTAAACTTATGTTCACTGTTATTTTTTATTAATATAGTATTTGTATTAAATCTATATTCATTGAGTTGAATGAAGAATCAAGCATAAAAACCAACCCGAGAATCCGAATCGAAAATTGAATCGAGAATCGAATCGATTTGATAGCTTGTGAATCGAAATTGAATCGATCTGGAACACCTGAATCAATACCCAGCCCTTAAAAACCAAAATGATTAATTACACAGCCATAAGCCTAGATTTTTTTTTGCATGTCAAAAAGGTGTCCAAATTTTATTTTAACAATTCTTATTCTGCATCAGCAGCATTCGAGGTAATAGATTCAAAGAATTGTTTGTGCAACGTTAATCTGACGGATTTTTAAAAAGATTCAATGACAATCATGAAACAAAGGCGTCCTGAGATCAGTATGAAAGCGTTTTGTGTCATTCTAGCTGTCGGTATCTAGTCTGAGCCATCACTGTGGCAGACAGACAAGACGCTTTTGATAGCCCTCATCACCTCCGACTTCCTCTTTGGGCCAACTGCATGACTGGCACTTATACGTTACCTTGGTAACTACATACAGCCCGTCAATAGAGAACGAGAATGAAAGCTTGCATGTTTGAGAGAGCATCGGTTACAAAAATCTGCTATTACAGCAGTAGTCGTGATGGCTACCGAAACTCCTATTACACAGCCATTTTCTTGAATGGCCATTGGTTGTGGGCTGCATATTGCACTTTTTGTTCTGAGGCGGCATCTGAGAGCACTAACAGCTATTTCTTTACATCAGCATCACAACAGTTAGAAGAGCATACCGTAATGAAATATGTCCCCTTGTGGTTATGCTTGAATGAGAAGATCAGCATGGAAAATTATTATATTTTTGGTACAATTCACCTACTTGGACCAAGAACATCATCCAAAATATCGACGGACAAAGCCTGAGTTCCCATGAAAAATGTTCTCAGAAAACTAAAATCCACTTAAATCCTGGACTTAAACTCTAAGCCTAACACCATGCCGACACAGTCGAGACCATTACACGTTTCGCATACAAAGTGGACACAGCATCGCTGATATAACTTATTCTATTGTCTTTTGTGGCATTGCATTGCTTACGTATGGTGGTAGGCACAGTGTAACACACAAAAATACAAAAAAAAGTTTACATTGTACCTATACACGACACATACCCTGTGAGGTGCAGAAGAGACCAGTTTTTGTTTCAAGCTAGTACCATCCTGAGCTAAGAAAGAGGTTTTCATAAAAGTTTGTGCGCCCTGACACAAAGATGGCCGCTGTAGTAAAAACAAATGAAAACTGTTGGCATCTTAATATCAATACAAAGATGTACACACAATTTCCACTGTACCACTTTAGATGGACTGACCCATGATCCCATCAAAGCGAATTTACAACTCTAACAACTTCAGGACTCAAAGGAGCCCTCAAAATTATATATTGCAGTACAGCACGCGGCACACGAAAGCAAATGACAGGCGACTGTTCTTGCACAGCTTTGTAATCATTGTGTTAATGCAAAAAACAGAGCTGCTCTGATGACACAGACAGTACCACAGTTAAGCCCAGAGTGTAGCCTGTGTTTATGTGTATGCGAAAATATACGATCGAACGCACAGCCTTGCAAAGTATACTTTATTTAGCTCGTACACATACACAGAAAATCAACGCATGTGCTTTGCGACAAAATGCAACGCATCACCTTGGCTACATACTACATTCGTCTATAGGCGCATGCGCGACCTATGCCAAATTAAAGAGGTGCCCTCATCCAACCTCGTGGGTCTATACAACCAACAACAACACAAACAGAAATAGTCGCAGAGACAGACACAGGCAAGAATTCAATCGCATATATAAGGACCTTACAGCAGATGTTGGGAAAACGACTTGAGCTGACCCTGATAACTTAAAATACACAACCTCTCTCTCAACACATTGTTGCATGGAGTCACTCAGAACACAAGAGGCAAGCAATGGCGCACAACTTACGAAATGAGCTACAGACAAATGTAAACATAAAGTCTCATTCAAGTGATCGGCTGCACGCACGCCCATCCTGCGAGGCTCATCTTGGGTTTCAGAAAAACCCTTGTAATTCGAGCAGGGTAGCAAACCAGAACAGGCCCTTAGAATCTCTCTCACACAGAGAGAGAGAGAGAGAGAGAGAGAAGAGAGGCAGACCCTTATGGAGCAGAGGGGGTCCCATTTCACAAAATCTGTGAATGATCATATTTCTTCACAAAGCAGAAAGCGCACAGCCGGACTAGTTTCACAACCACAGACAGGACACTTCAAACCATGCTGTGCTCAGTTAGGCCCATGCTGTGCTCTACACCAAAAAAAAATTATATCCTCATTGAACCCTTTACCTTTGTGTAGTGAGTCAAGAACACACCCATATCATACACTCTCTCTCTATCATATCTGATTCGTTCGTTCAGTACACCTAAAACAGCAAGGTTTATGAAAATGGGTCACAGTCAAATCTGTGCTGACACATTCAGTGCAAACACAACCAACACAGGCTAAATTTCACATAAATGGCCATATTTTGGGTACTTAGCACAGTCTTGAGTCTTGGTGAAACAATGTCCCATTCAGTTAAAAACCAGAATGACTCCAGAAAGGCGGTCTCATTTCCATATTTGATCAATAAATGCTGAGGCGGACATAATTCATGCCTTTTGCTCACAGCAGAGAGACTCTGCATGCATTTAATGATATTGACATGCTGCCTGCTGCTTTTCTATCAACTATCAATAGGGTCATTATTATAAACACATTCACTGTATTTTTACATCTTAAATGATCTGTCTTATTGGCTCCAGGGTTGAATGTGAATGCACCTACGACACAAGGTCAAAAATACATCTGTATAAATAGATATATACATATATAAACTGTAGCAAGCAGTGTTATTAATAGCATGGTATTATAATAATGTCCCTCAAGAAAAGCCTGTCTATTTGATTTCTTTCTTCATGACTGTGTCTGACCCAACTTACCACTCACTTTTAGTAATAAAGTATTAAATAACTATTGTATTTTGGTAGAAGCTGAAATTAGGAATGTAAATTCTCCGTTTTCGCATGTGTACATGTGAGACACACCCCGAATCAGGGCGGGGTGGGGGGGCATGTGAGACACACCCCGAATCAGGGCGGGGTGGGGGGGCATGTGAAACCCCCCTCAGACAAACAACCGTTATCCTACAGCGATCCACCGCCATCAATCAGTGAGAATAAACTTAATCCTGCAGATTACAACACACCGCCCGCAAAAGCGTCGTTCATCTATGAACATCAGAGCCGACCAGCGCAGAAGTCCTCCAACTGCACGCCGTCTGCGCAGATCAAACACACATGCACGTGGATTCCCTCCTAAATAGTCCGCATCTTCAGTCCGTTAGCGACATTTCGCCGGTCTTTAATGTGATCACAGACGTGCTGGTGTAGCCCGCTAGCTAACATCCCGCTCAAACAGCAGATGCGCGCATCATAAACAACCAAACAACGTCAAACTTACCTCGTCAAGATCAACGCTGAGCTCCTGAGCGCGGCGACCGTTACTCCGTGCAGCACGCGATCGTTCGGTAAACGAAAATAAACAATATAAAACAACAACAGTCGCGCGCTTGTAATGTTCCAGCAGTAGGAGAGGCGAGTGTGTGTGCGTCCGTTAAACCGAGAGGGGGCGGGGTTACGGGCTCAGTCTGAGGGGGCTGCAGTGTTATTGGTAGAGTGAGAAAAGTGGGCACGGCCACTTGGCGTTAATGAGATAAAATTGGGCGTGGTTATGTTTTGCGGCTGTTGCAGCACTGTCATTGGACGTAAGGGGTGGTTAAGCATCGTGTGTACAGCTATTACTGTCCTCCTCACACCAAGATCATTGAGGTCAGACACATTTTGGGCTTTTGCACACGTATTACATCCTAAAAGCATCATTAAAAGCGACTTTGTTTGAGGAGGAGCTAGAATGTGTTCACATTCTATTTGGATTCTGTTAGCACACATTTAAACAAAAGGCGTTTTTTTTATGTATAGATTTACCATTTCAGATGAGTTGTGGCTGTCTGGCAGACATTGATATTTGTTTCAGTCTACCGACCACATTTAAAGAGACCACCAGTTGCAGATAACAACAAGTATTGTATGCGCTTATTCAGTTTAGTGTGGGTATGGCTCCCCCTTGTGGCCATTTTATTTTTCAATTCTAGTTTGGACCAATATTCCAGTGTGGACATTTCATAATACTTTTTACACATGTAAAATAAATAAATCTTTGGTGTCCCCAGAGTACATATGTTAAGCTCAAAATACCCCATAAATAATTTATTATAGCATGTTAAAATTGACACCTTGCAGGTGTGTCCTTTAAAATGCAAATGAGCTGATCTCTGCACTTAATGGCAGTGCCGTGGTTGGATAGTGCAGATTAAAGGGTGGTATTATCCCCTTCTGACATCACAAGGGGAGCCAAAGTTCAATTACCTATTATTTTTACATGCTTGCAAAGAATGTTTTTTCACATTCTCTAGGTTGATAGAAGCACCGGGGACCCAACAGGAAAAAGTCAGATTTTCATGATATGTCCCCTTTAACTAATCTCTTATAATAAATTGCCACTTTCAGAAGGTAGGGGTGCCTCTTTTTGTATTAGCATGTCAATGGTGGTATCATTGAAAATAACTTACACAACAGGAGTTAATGTATGTCTTAGACAAGAACCACGTACAGTTATTATGACAAAAGAGTAACAAAGAAATAATTATAACACTATTCAATCTGCTTTCATTTAATCAATTTATAATGAATGAAGTCAGTAAACAACATCCATATAACAAGGCCATATAAATACATATGGGAAAAAATGATCCGTGTATTGGCACAATCGCTGTTTTATCAAAAACCAGTACAAAGATCTTGGCCTTTATTTGCATTTCCAAAAAATCTATTAGGTCTCAATAATTTATGGTCCACATAGCTGCCATTGACTCACTCCCCAAATTTCAGTTGTTGTTCTTTCTGCTGTCCATGGAGTTCTCTAGCCCTGTTCTTAAGTTCCTCTGCTTTCTGCTCATCCTTGGTTGTCCCATCACCTAGTTTGTACATGCGGCTTGCATTGGAGCAACCCCAAACATGGCCCATCTCACAAGACCGCAGGGCATACTTTAAAGCCAATGACATGTTTTTGTCCAGTCCTTGAGATCCCTGGATGAATAGGGTACTTAGGTTGAAACAGCTGGGTGCGAAGCCACCATCACACGCCTTTTCATAATACTGACGAGCCAGCAGTGGGTCTGTGCCTCCCTCCATGGCTCTCCCATCATGGGCGAGCAGAGCTACATTGTGGCAAGCATCCACTGACTTCTTTCCTTTGGTGTGACATGCCTTCATAAAACAGGAGTATGCTGTCTTTAAACACTCTGTCACACCACCTGGTATCAAAGAATATGATGTTCAATGTTTATATTTAAATATTTATAATAATATATCAAGTATTTAAAAATATAATTGTATACAATGAAATAGATTAGATTGGATCATTTATAATAGAACTGCATGTACCTTTGCCTGTGACATGGTAAGCCCCAAGCTTGTAGCAGCTCTCTCCATGTCCATTCACCTCGCAGTTATGCTTGAGAACCTGGGCAGTGGACTCGTAGTTCTTTTTCACACCTTCCAAGTAATCGGCCAACCTCTGACAACCTAGTACAAGTTCACAGACAAATAAAGCAGCAACAGAATAAGATGAGATCATGTATTCACCAACAATCTGTTCAGCACCACCACGGTCGGGACAGCGCTTCAACCTACCTTCAGGATCTTTTTCCCGGTAACACTGATAACTGTACTCTACTCCCAAATTATCCAAAAACTGCTTGACTTCCTTCTCGTCCTCAAAGTTAATTAACCCGGCCATTTAATAAGAGATTTAGGATCACTTACGTACACAATTTAAAGGTCCAACGTCAAGCAACTTTTGACCTTGATCGGGACAAGTTTTGCAAGAGCTTGCAGAAAAATTATTAAAAATCAAAGAGTCTGGTGACTTTATACAGTAATAAAGTCCAAACCATTAATGTTTAGTTCAATTTAGACTTGCGAGATCTGATTGTTTAAAATTATAAAACCGGTAAATACCATACCAGGGTGCTGATTCTACACATGCGCTACTTCCTCGTTTCTTTATTATGACCGGTAGGCTTCCGTAGTCCCGCCCACAATATAATATGTTATAAAATAAGCAAATATAATACAAAATGTCAATTTTGCCTTTAATATATATCTTAATATACGTCATACAATAATGTAATATATCAATATAATATTTTGGATATAAAATATATGTAAATATAGCAACAAACGTGTTCTAGATTCAGTTGTAATAATGAACCTGTGAAAATAAGTAGAAACCAAAACCTATAAATAAATCCAAAACCTTTGTAGCAAGAAATCAAATAAATTGTTATTTCTGTATAATTTAGCATGTTTATATTTTATCATTACTATCTTCTTAAATGCATCTTCACTAAGGGTTATTTTATAAAATGTAAATGCAGCGATGTTTTTAAAAGACGTAAATGTAAAAAAAGAAATACAATAATGTTTTAAAGACGTTTTCAATATGCCCCGCCCACAGCAGAGCACCCTTTCGTTGAATATCCGTTTCCCGTGTGACGACCTTGTTTACTTGTCAAAACGTAACTGCCGTTTCCTGCCGAAAGAAAATCCGTCAAAATGCTCTCTGACACCACGTAAAGATCGCGTTGCGAAAATAAGGAAACATCCACTTACGGACAATGCAAACGAGAAAAAAGAAAATACTGCTGGTTTCTTTTGTTCTCGTATACTTAAAAATCCACAATAAGTAGTATCTGAAAGTATTTTAAGGCAGACGATTACATGCTAACAGGCTAAGAGTTTCTCAATCGGACTGTGTGATCAACACCACCTCAGTCATCAATCGCAGTGTTTCTTTTTCGCATAACAGTGTTGCATTTTGAGACCGTTACTATCCACCTTTTTGAGACCATGGTAAGACATTATCCGCCACACTATTTTAAATGCTAACATTTGCACTAGAGGTGATTGGTTTGAATTTTGTGTAACGTTATGTGCTTGATCTTTGATTTTCAGTACATCATGCTGTTTGTTCATGTTAAGGATGAGATAATTTGGCTTGGTGGTTACACATTTTTGAGCTAATAACCGATCTTGCAATGGTTAATTCACTACTAGTTCAATTATAAGGCCAATTACAAGAATTATGTTTAAAACAAAGATCTTGCTTTATGATGCACAATTTTACAACATGACCTCAAGATGCCATGATTTTCAGCATCCCTAAATTAAATATCACAAGAAGCTGTTGTATTGAAACCAACCAGTGCCTCAGGGAGAGACAGTAGCTCACATGTGTTCTCTTTGATGATAACATCTGAATCTTTTTACAGGATGAGGCATCTCCACCATCTCTGAGCGATCTGTGTCTGACTCTCGTGAGCTCCAGGCTGGAAGTTTTTTGTGAAATGCGAGATGATGGATCTCTGTCTTTTCGTGAGCCTCTGGTCTTCCCACAAGAGCTGGCCGACCAACTGCTCTGCAAGATGGCCACTGACGGTGAGTATAAGACTCATTTGGAGGAAAATTTCACAAAACTGAGCTATTAAGATAATATTCTTTAACATGAAACACAGAGTACAAAACCATCTCACTATTGTCCCAGTTAGCATTTCAGTAGGAGTTGTTATAAGAAGAAGAACAGAAAGGGAATGCAAGATTTATTTGCCACAGAAAGAGGAAAAAAAATTCAAATTATAGTTAGTATGAATTCTATATGATTTATAGATGTTTGGGTGTTTTTTATTCTATGAAACGCCAAATAAGATATATTTTTGAGCTGAAAAGTATTTCTTTAAACAAAGGTGTTCATGTTACAGTGTAATTACTCAAATAAGTTCTAAGTAATATTAATTAACAATATGTGTCCGTGCCTTTAAAACCCCAGCTAAAGTCATTTTTATTGATTTACTGTTTTCTTCATAAAATCATCCTACATAATGTAAAGAACATTCTCTGAAAATAGAACCTTTGCAGAATAAAAGGTTTTGTTTACATAATATATGTGGGTGTACTGTGTATAATAATTATGTATAAATACACACATACACACGCATGTATATAATTAAGAAACATTTGCATGTGTGTATACATGTTTATATTAATCTATAATCTGTATTATTTATTATATAAATATATATTTTTTCTTAAACTTATACGTGTGTGTATTTATAAAAACATAATTATTATACACAGTACACCCACATATATTATGTTAACAAAAACTTTTATTCTGCAAACGATTAGTCACGACTTATCGTGAGGCAGCACTAGACTGAATAAGGTCATGTCAAAGATTAATAATGTGAAATCAAACTTTGATGCTCATAATCTTATAATTATGAGACTTTAGCCTGGATTTCACTTAAAGGTTCTGATATGTACTTATTAGATTTTGGGTTAGGTTATGTTTGTTTTTAGTGATGGTTGCTTGATATTCTGCATATTTACTTACTCCAAGCACTATCCACCTGTTTCTTGACGTAAATGTGGGCGCCGCCATCTTTGAGCTTTCCGGTTTATGACTTCTGGTGAGCCACTAAAGCTAATGGTAGTCTTGACTGTTTTGACTGGCTGTTTAAGGTTTATTTTGAAATCCAAGAAGACCGACATAATTTGTGCAGTTAGGGGTTGCCATATTAGCTAATACAAATGCAGTAAATCTCTGCAAAACTTTTGTTTTAACCACAATCCATGCACAAGAACTGAATGTGTATGTGGCGCACATGCACTCATGATCTGTATTTACAAATCCATCAGTAAAACCTTTCATAGAAACTGTATAAATACAATAATTGTTTAAAAAAAACTAATATTATGCTGATAAAATTATGCTGATGTAGCTGATTGATTTATTCTGCTATATTATTACAAAAATGCGATTACAGTACAGAATATATACGACATAATCTGCTTAGTTATGTTTATAATTGTTCGTGATGTGTTTGCGCATCATTTTGTTATGTTTTAAATAAAAAAGCAAATACTTTAAAAAGTAAGCAAATAATTTCATAAGCTCATGTCTCCACCTAGTGCGTAAGAAGCAATGTTATATTTTTTAAAATTAAAACGAAAATAGTATTCAATACATGTAACGTTAGTAGTTTAATATGTTTATTATGGTTTGTTCAAATAACTTACAATGTGTTGAATAAGAAAGATAGCTGACTTTGTCGGACCGCATAAAGCTCAATGTGTCGTCATAAACAGTCCATTAAAAATTGCCGATTTAAAGGGGACAGAGAATGAAAAACCATTTTTACCTTGTCTTTGTTGAATAATGTCTACCCGCATTCACGAACTTACAAAAAGTGCTAGACATGCTAAACATCTCAGTCTCCTAGAAATTCCTCTTTTAGAAATGTCAGCCAGAAAACGGCCCAATCTGAAAAACTCAGGGCTCAAAATTAACTTTTTTATTTGGTAGCACTGGTGCTCCCGACTTTAAAGAGTTAGGAGCACCAGCAAAAATTTAGGCGCATCCATCCAAAATTTAAAAGGCACCAAAACTACAATGTATATGTTAATAGATTTCTTTTATTAAAAATAAAATGCCACCATGGCCAGCATTTAAAATTTGGTTTTCTATTTATTTTATTTTATTTTTTGCTGCATAGATTCCAAAATTAATACCCAAATTCTGTTGAAATAGTATAGCAATAATAATTTAACAATTACAGGTAAAATTATTAAGATTACAATAGAAAATCTAGCAAACACGTAAAACACTGATTAATTGGGACATAGAAGGCTAATATATATATTGATAACTGCATTACCAGGATGCTATTACTACTAAATAGGCAATAAAAAAAAAAATACTATAAAAACATACCATCATTGTCGTGTTCCACATCAACATGGACCACAAGGATGTTTGTTGGATGTCCATTCACCAGCGCATGCGCAAATACACTATCAAACACTCTTTGACAGACAGGTCGGTGTCTCCATCAATAATGAACACATTTGTCATGACACTACTTGTGTTTTTGGCACTTTCGCCATGTTTAAGCAAGGTCTGGCGCTTAAAATGTTTTGATTCCGCCACCAACGCCGTTTTATAGGATTTACAGTAAACACATTAAGTTACATCGAGCCATTCTCATAGCGGAGAAACTCGTAATCTTTAAGCCACTCTCTCCGAAAGGTTTAACGTCAAGTCTTATTTTCCAGTGGTGGAGTCGCATTTGAATCCGGATCGTCGTCATTAATTACAGTAGTAACATTGGCTGTAATCGGCTCGTTCTCGTCATTCTCGTAGTTCGTCTTTCACATTTTTCGCGCTTCACGTACCAACGTAGCACGGCAACAAGGAATGACTGACGCTCATATTAGCCAATCTGCGGTCTTTGATTGGTTATGTAACGTTGGAGAGAACACTGAACCTGGGACAGCAGCACGCAGCATCACAATCTAAATCAAGTCGCACCACACAACAAAATGGGCAGTCGCACAAATGCTCCCAAATATATTTTAAGGTCGCACAGATTAAATTTCGGTCGCATATGCGACCAAAATAGTCGCAATTTCGAGCCCTGAAAACTGATGCTTATGACATCACAGGCATCTCCCTGCCCCTCCACTTATAATTGGCTTCATATTTTGAGTGGCAGCAAAGTCAGCCAATCAGTAATGAGATTGCAAGTTAAGCCAGTAGGGGGAGCCAAATAGGAGCAAAACCACTTGTTTAAAATCCCCCACCCTAATAGAGCTATCTGAGAGAGGTTTTTAGGAAGCTTCTAAGGCATTACAGACCCAAACAAAAACATTTTTGTCTACATGTCACATCACAGAACAATGATAAATACCCCGTTCAATCATTCTATGTCACCTTTAAAAAAAAAAACTCACACCAGAGGGACAGTTGTGACATTTTAAACCAGCCCCTGAAAAGTCAAAAACACAAAGTCTTGGTAAATTCCATGTACAAACACTTGACTGACTTTCCCATTGTAAAGATACTGGTATGTCTCTATGCTTTTATATTTGCGCATTGAAGACCCGCCACCTCCGATCAACAACACAAAATGAATGAATATATCTTCATATATCAAGCCACTTCATTTCATCCTAACACTGGTTCATACATGGCAGGTGTAGTAAATATTAACTGTTTAAATAATGTTTTATGCGTGCACCCACTACACGGTTTTCTACTGGCTGGCTATTGAATCGTAAGTCTCGCACCGGAAAAGAAATACGTCATATCACTTACTTCCACGTTCAAGAAAAAGGTGGATAGTAAGTAATGAACACTGGTGTTTAAAATATAATATAACAGATAATGTACAAAACATTAAGCTAAGCTAATGTCAGCAGTCTCCCAGTAAGCAAGCCAACAGGGGTCAAGAAACCAAAAAAACGGCCATGATGTTTAAATGGAGAAAAACCTTGTAAGAAACCAGGCTTAGCAGGGAAGGCCAGTTCTCATCGCAATCCTTAGCTTTTATAGTTAGAAAGGAAAACTTATGACCATGATTTGTAATTATTATAATAATTTTGGATCCTGGTAAGATACTGTAAAATGAAGTTACAACATTTTTTATGTAAAAAATAAACATTATTGTTGTTTATGTAAATGATGACAGAATTTTCATTTAGCAGGTGAACTAGGCCCATATTGTGAATTGTTAAAAAGCGAATTGAACTTACAGTAGAACTTAACCTATTAACTCTTTTCCAGGCCTTTTGAACGACAGCACAGTGGGAATCTTTCGAAACTGTCAACAGTTTCGCCTGCGTCACGCCTGCATCCGCACTGCCCGAATCTCTGCCGAGGCCTTTCACCGTGCCCTCTGCCTCCATCGTCTTATAGAGCTTGACGCTTCGCGTGTCAATGCCGACCTCACTATTGCCGACATCCTTCGAGGTCTCTCGTCCAATAAAATCCTTCAGGAGAGCCTGCAGCGGCTCGCCCTTAACGGCCTGACCATGTCGTCTCTGGAGGAACCAAGTCACCGTTGCTTCAGCGCCCTCCAGGGTCTCCGCGCGCTCAGCGTCTCCAACGTCGATTTCTACGACTCAGGCCTGGCAGACGTGTGCTCGCTGCCTCGTCTGGAGAGTTTGGACATCTCCAACACATCGGTAACTAACCTGACCCCGCTTCTGGTGTTGAGAAACAGGCTACGCTACCTCACCATGCATCAGCTCAAGAGGCTGGAGATGACTACAGCTCAACTCCTTGCTGTGCTCAGCCAGGTCAGACACATTGTTGCCATTGTTTGTGTTTGTTTTTTATGATGAGAAGGACATTTTTCTTTGTCTCTCTTAATGTCTCTGCTAATGCATGTTGTGCCTCTGTCACTCCAGTTAGAGTGTTTACAGCACCTTGACATTTCGGATGATAAGCAGTTCACATCTGACGTGGCGAGACAGTTGCTAGAGACTTCAGGCATCCTGCCCCAGTTGGTATCTCTAGACGTGTCTGGCCGAAAGCAAGTGACGGATGCAGCAGTCAGGACTTTTGTGGAGGCGAGACCCGGCATGACCTTCGTCGGTCTGCTGGCTACTGATGCAGGATTTTCTGACTTCCTGTCTGGAGAGGGCAGCCTAAAGGTAGGTTCAGGTTCAAACATTTATTTATGTAAATATTAAGAGCTGGTTTTGGCACATTAATACTTTAAAAGCCTTTCAATAAATCACACTTTATTTTACAATGCATGCACTTACAGTATACTGATAACTACATTAGGGATGCACCGAAATGAAAATTCTTGGCCGAAAACCGAAAATGAGGAAACCAAGGCCGAAAAACCGAAACCGAAACACCGAAATAAATTATTATGCCAATTATTAGTACAAATGCATTTATGGCTATCACTGTGTACTACCTTTACTAGGGGTGTGTGACAGATCACAGAACTCACGGTTCAGATCACATTACAGTTTTTGAGGCACGGATCGGATTATTTT